>NW_028279203.1:0-78139 GCF_059751315.1 Micrasema longulum | reverse complement strand
TGCGCGAGCGGAGTGGATTTTACTCTGCTTCAGTTAGCGCAAAAATGCGCAGGCGGAAGGTTGTATGTTGGTTTGTTGCAATTTTTTAGAAGTTACTAATGAATGAACATTGAACACATCTCGGATCTCTACGATCAACAAATTAATATTCAAAAATATTTTTTGTAGTTACTAAAAATACTAGTTAACTTAAGCAGAGCTGATTTTATTATTTAAAAATACAAGTACCTATGGTTTAGAAATCAAATTTTTAGGGAAGCGTTGATTCCATCCAATCAATGAACGGACCGCTCATTCATTGCGACCAGTGTAGATGTATTGTGACGGTAGACTCATTTATGTACAGATAGAGGCAATGAACTATTCTACGTGTGATGGAGTCTGGAATTTCAATTGTAATCAAAATTACAAGGAATTTCCAGCAGTACCTTAATAAAAATCCAGCTACGGCTATGCCATAGGATGTAATGACTATGAATTTTAACTTCCAAAAGCACTTTAAAATGCTTACACCTGATATTATAGTCTTCACCTTACAGGAAGGAGACATAGTGTGGTACACCGATAGCTCCAAGAAGAATGGACAAGCGGTTGCGAGAATAATACACTACACCGAGCTGATCATAGTGCAGAGCAAAGGTGATGATAATAATATTCAGCGATTTTCCGACAGAGCACAGTTGCCGTAAGTCTGCACAAGAATTTTATTGCGCTTCAGCTGCAGACTTTAAAAAAAAAGTAATGCATTATAATTGCCCACAAATACTCTATTTTTCGCACAAAATTCAACATATTTAACGCTATGAAAAAATATGATGTTTACACTTCGGCGGAATAACATATACTGTCATTTCAAGCCTAATGGTGGAGCTTCACAATGAAGTTGGGTATTATCCTTGGCTCTACCCGACCTTTCTCGTTGACCGTTTCTCCAGGGTATGCTTGGCTACAAGAGTTTAGAGACCAGAAGGAATGTGTATTTGACTACACATTTTTATCGATTGTTACGCAGTGTGATAGATAATTCTGAGATTATGATGAGCTTGGTTTGTATGTTCCTGATAATTATCTAAGAGCGTCAGCATAGATTGTTTCATATTCCGATATACAGGACCAACCTGCCTATGGTTATGCCTGTTGGAAGGGCTACCGCTATGCTGAACAATATCGCTCTGGATATTGATCTGTTCCATGTATCCGAAGGGGTTTTCCGGAGCAGAATTCTCCTACTACTTTGACATGAGTCTCTTTCATGTATCTTTTTCTTTTTTATAGTATGTACGTATTGAATATATGTTTGTAATATGTGTGTTATATTTAAAATAAATTAATTGAAATAAATTGCCCGATGTAAAAAGGCTAAGATAACATAATCTTTTAGAAAACAGCAAGAACTTATTCAAGTCCCTGATATACCCTTATAATACTTAACATTTAACATAAATGTCATAGTTGAAAATTTCCATATCAAATAAAAGCATAGTTGAAATATAGGATTCAAACTGACATAACTCTGAAGCCATCTATAAAAAATCAAATTTAGAGTTTAGAGAATTAATAAAGACAAGATAAATAATTAAATAAAAATTACTTTAATCGTTTGACATCGCTAATGGGCATCCCAAATTGCACATCTACTTGGAATATTTCCCCCAGGTCTCCAGAGAGAACCAGTTTCCGCAGTTCTACATAAGCCGGGAAGAAGCGAGACCAAACTGCTTCCATGAGAAACAGTTTTTTACTCCTTGCCAAGTCCACCAACTGCTTAACTTGTTTGTAGTTCAAGCAAAGCGGTTTCTCACAAAGCACGTGCTTTCCATTCTGCAGCATCAGTTCCGACACTTCCAAATGTTGAGGGTTTAAATTTCCAATATAGACAATATCTAAAAAATATGAAAAAAATAAAATAAAAAAGTGCCTAAATAATCATAATTTTTCTGAATTCGCATCCCGATCATTCAATTCAATTCAATTCATTTATTTATATAAAACATATACATTACAAACATACATTCAATGCGTACGTGTAAAAGAGAAAAAAATATGTGAAAGAGACTTATGTCAAAGTAGTAGGAGAATCCTGCTCCGGAAAACCCCTTTGGATACATGGAACAGATCAATATTCAGATCATGATCCATCATCCCTCTTTCCACACCCAGTAATGCATAAGGCACTGCATCGGTAGACCAAATGTTGTATAATTCCATCGATGATAATCTACAGTATTTATTCACGAAAATTTCAATGTGCTTAAAACAGAAAGATGTAGACCCACCAATGTTGGGATCCTCCGCTAATGCTTGATATCCCGCATAGGCGGCCGGTATCCCGTGGGTGTTGGCAAACTGCCTGGCTCTCTGCAAGTCCTGAGCTGCCACAGCCTCCACTCGGTGCTCGCCAGCTGGGAGTGTTCCCAGGGCCGTGGTGAAGTCATGGGAGATCTTCCCCGCACTCACTATACCCCAGCGGAGGGTCATCTTGGAACTTAAATCACTCCTGATTGAAAAAGAAAATATAAAAAGTAATAACTCTTGTGTGGCTAAGATGTCATATTAGTTTACATAGAATACAAGACTAAATATATCTCTTATTTTTTTAATAATAAAGTCCTATTTTATACTATTATATTTATAAATTATGGAAGTTAGATTATTAAGCACTATATATTAATATGTGTCATTGAGATATGGAGTCATTGAGAGTTAAATATTTAAAAAATATTTTAGCCAATTTATTTTGCATGGAATGTGCATAAGAATCCCATAAAATTTTCTAACAAAAAGCATTTAAAATATTTTTATTTTTGGAATGAAAAATGTTTAATATTACGACGAAAAGAAAAAGAAAAATTCTAATATTTATAAAAACTTGCATGTTGCGTTCTACAATGTAGTGTTATTGTTAATTAGTTTTTTTTATGATATTATGGGAGCTCTCTGTTTACTGACAATAATAATATAAAATTATGATGAAAAATTAATTTTCCAAAATTAATGTGATTTCCGAATGAAGAATACAGCTTGTTGAACTGTGTGTGTATTTGACAATCATCTATGAGATTAACTCCAAACGATATTGAATTAAAATATGTTCAATCTGTATTTTTCATAGATACCCGATTTCCTCCCGCTTTACCAATATTCATAAAAATATAACCTCCGTATGAAAATTAACTTACTTAAATCTAGTCACTTTAACATACAATTCAGAACAAGAGAATGCATTTAGTTATCTGTTGTATATATATATTATTTATGAATATATAGAGTAATAGAGCAAAAAACAAAACACATTATCTGCATATGTTTTGAAAACACGTCACTTGAAATACAAACATAACATATTATCTTATCACCTCCTCGACCTTTAGTGGTATTATTGAGAATTTATCTATAAAAACTACATCCCGGCATACCTGTTAACTATAAACGTGTCAGGTATAATAGACTAAAAATCGCTTCCTGGAAAAAAATAAATTATCTCTCTCGTCACTTACCCACTAATCACTCACACATGTAGATTAGTTTCCTTAGGCAGGGCAAATGACACATAAAAATTAATGACAATAAAATTTTATTCATTTTATGATGCATAACCATCTCAACATATTGTGAAGTGTTAACAATGAGCTAATAACCAACATATACGAGTATAGATTTAAAAAAATAAATTTAAGTAAATTTTAACCAGTACTGCACCAGTAACGATAAATAGCTATGGTGAGTCTGAAGTGGTGTACCTGTATACATAAATATGTTCATTCTTCGCCATGGCAGTACCTTTGCATGTACCTTAAATTTGCAACAAAGCTATGGAGGAGAAAATTAGGTTAAAAATATTGAATCTCGGAAACAGAACACGGTTTATCACCGGTGCAAGATGAGGGAAAAATGGGAATGCCGATTCTCAAACGACAATCGGAATACGGGGAAATTTGGTATTCTCACTAGTTTGTTTGATGAGAACTAGTGATATTGAAAATTTTATATGGCGTCCCAGTTAAAGGATTAACACTGGTAAACAACAAACAAGACTGAAATTGCAATCATGACAATGTCCGTCAACGACAGGGAATACTCTGTTCCTGATACTTTTTACAATGTTACTATCAGTACTGGATAAATTATGAATAGGAATACGAACCAGAAGATAACATTTTTCAGTATATATATTCAAAGATGGCATATATACATCATATGGGAATTCAAAGGAGAGCTGTGGGACTGCCTGGCAGCTAGACCAAACTACGGGTGTAGTGAAAACAAATTAAGATTATATGTACTGGTGTTGTGACTCAACCTACCTATGAAGAAGCGCTAATCATCGATTTAACTGACAAACCTAGGGCTAACATTTCGCATTCTCTCATAATCGGTACAGTGCCACTGATGAACGAAGATAAAACTATAGAGGCAATTTCATAATCTTCAATCTTCATGGTCGTTGATGAATGATCCGCATCCGCAACCTAAAACAATTTTGATAGGACTCTTCGCAAAAGAGACTGATTCAAAGCAGGAGGATTACAGTCGGATTGGCACACGAACCTCAACCTTATGAATTCGATTTTGGGTATACAGATAAAAAGTTATTCAAAGAAATCCCAGAGTCACACTGGAGATATAAGAATCGTCAATTCGTGGATAGAGAAGGATGAGTCACAATGAGAGTTTCTATATTCAAACATAATTTAAGCACCTATTAGAAAACGCTAGATAGAAAACCAAACGAAGTTTAATAGTTGTTTTTTTATTTTTATGTATCGTATTATCAGTGCTGATTATTTAAAAGTTTCATGATTGTGAAATTGCTCCGCTTGAGATGTCACCAGTTCTCTTCGGCGAGTTGTCCCGATTGATGAGTAGGCTTCCCCGGTAACCGGAAATCTATCACAACACTCTTTTCATTGGTTGATTTCGGAGAATTAGTGATATCGTTCGAAATAGTTAATTTTTATTCATACATTTTTGAGAAACTTCGCCATATAATTAAATGTTCTAATTTTTACCGCATGTAAGAAAACATTTTTTTATATCTAATTTCTCATAGCACTGAGCTTCCTCATTCGGAAGAATGATTAAGTAACAAAACCAACAGACCCTTTCTGTAAAGACATCGGTCGAGTTGGACAAGGTGGGGAAATAGACCAAGCGCCAGTTCCAGAAATGAGACCTCACATAAAGCAAGAAATTTATGAAAGATAAAATGTGCATAAAATAAAACAAGCAATAAATAAGTATGTATTTTTATTAAAACTATACAAATGACAATAAATTAGTTTCATGAATAATTTATTTCAGGAAAGTAACGCGGGTCTAATTAATCAATATATTACTCTGCTGTGAAAGGATTCTTACATGGATGACTTTGAAAATTTTGCTTCAAAACTTTTGAATTCATCATCGCAACAATCTTCGCAAAACTCATCAGTCTCCATCTATCTTGGATAGACGCAGCAACTGATCTTGGACTGGGAGTTGATTTCTTTGATGGCATCGTGTGCATTGTTCAGCAGCATTCTTTCACATCTCTTTCTGTATGCCGGAGCGAGCATTGATGCATCCAAGTGTCATTCAACAACAAAGTAATAATAAGTGACACTAAAAATAAGGCTAAAAAAATTATCCTAAATGCTATTAAATATTTGTATGTAAAAAAATAGTGCTTAAAAAAATTACCTAATTATTTTTCAAAAAAATTACCTTATTATTAAAAAAAATAAATTAATTGTATTTATTTTGGATAAAGATTTACATGCTTGAACTTTTCTTCGATCTTCCTTCCTTGTGTTCGTTTACCAGCATTAAGTTCATATTGCAATTCTCGACTTGAGTACCTTAGGCTCCTTGTTTTGCTGTAAGTTGTAGCTTACTTCGTGATTAATAATCCAAGAATGATTTTTGTCCGTACAGGCGTCTCTATAAGGGGCTGCGAATTATTTGGGCCTCACACTTTTCCAGAAAGCTTATTATGAAAATTTTAAAGGACAATACTAATAAATATTCATGTTTTTTGTTGATATTTCTTGATAAGACTCCATAGTTAGTGATTTTGATAAAATTATAAATAAAGTTATCAATGAGACTTCTTGGTTTAGTTTGACTTTTTCATTATTTTGACCAAAGAGCGCTTTCGCTTTTGAAGATGATGGTTTTTCGGTCTTGAAGATGCCTACTTAGGCGAAAGCGCTCCCTGGTCAAAATAATAAAAAAGCAAAACTAAACCTAGAAGTTTCATTAATAACTTAATTTATAATTTTATCAAAATCATTAATACTGATAAATATCTCTATACTATAATACATTTCATAAAAAGTGTGTGAAATAGATAATATTACAGAAGTCAAATTGTCTTACCTTTTGTCATTACATAATGTAAATTGTGGAAATTAATGAAAAGGTCTACAAATTAAATGATTTTTATTTTTCAGAATAAATTTGACAGATTGTAGTAAAAGGACAAATTGTGACTATTATATCACACAAATTTCATTCAAGTCCCCACTATAGAGGTAATATATATATATATATATATCATTGGTCCTCACTGATATTATACCTCTCATTGCATGTCTCAGTGTGGTCCCAGTTCACATAATTAAATATGATTTCATATGGTTAAATTTTATTATATTCACGTATTTCAATTATTATACTCACAAATTTTTAAGCCAGACTCGAAGTTTTCAGGTCACGATTTTTTTTATTTAAAATTTAGGTTTTGAACTAAAATTGTAAAAGGTGCGATGCCGATTTAGAATCGTTCAGGAATCGTTTAAGTTTAAAATTTAGAATGTTTTTCAAACTTCAAACAAACTCAAACGGTACAAAAATTCAAATAAACCAGAGATTAATGAATGGGAATGAAAATTGGAAATGGAATAATACGGTCAATATTATGGCGCGAATTTGGAATGACGCAATTCACGTGATAAAATGACCATAGACTAAACATATACTGTAAAAAATAGAATGACAAGACCGATGAGCTTAGATATTTTATGTGTGCGGCTACAACTTACAGCTACGTATTATGTTTCTCACGTTGCATGGACGCACTATCCCCATTACTCGTAGGGGAGGTGATGGTGGACGCCGCGGACAAGACAATTCATCAACTTACGTTTTACTATAACATTATTAATCTCTTACGTCAACTCCAAATCACAAAAAAAAAACATAATACACTAGTATGTTTTTTTAGATATATAATATAGTTACACGTAATATTTTTTTGAACATTCATACATTTATTAATTTGGGAATGGGTGTAGTAATTATTTATTAATTAATAGTCTCTAGCAGTTGCTGTTATTATTTAATGAAAAATATTTTTTATGTCAGCTGATGTTATGTAAGTTTGCGTCATACTGGAACTATTGAATTTTTTATAACTCTAAGCTGGCGTCCTTGCCCCTTTGGATCCATGATAATTTTTGTTTATTCCACAAATCTCTCGTTTTTTGTAGACGTAACCCTACCTCCCCCTCCTTAGTAACTTCCTTTAGTTAGGGTGCAAATGTGCTAGTGAGAGTAAATGTTGATCGGGCCTGTAAAAATAACCTTTTAAACAGGTGAGTGGGTCCAACGGGGCTAGGATGCCATTTACTCAATTTTTTGTTTTGTGATATATCCATGATGGACAAGCAATTTGCCCTTCCAAGCAGTACCAGGGCTCGTACTCTAGACCGAGAAGATGAAATAGAACAGTGGCTTCTTGAAGAACTCGATGATAATTATCCTACATCATCACCAGTGGCTGAACGACAATAAGTCCTGGACCTCAATAATGCAAAAAAATGTTTCGTGTGTCCTTTTGGCTAGCGTGCAAAGACAATTCATTCATGTTTTAAGTGTGAAATTCCTATTTGCAACACACGCACTGTCAGCATATACAAAATCTGCTTAAAATAGTTTTTTTAAAAAAGTGTATTTTACCCATTGTTATTTCTATGTTCTTTTATTGTTTTTTTCTTTTCATTAGAAACATCCTTTCTCGTGTAAAAATATGTGATCAATTTAAGAAAAAGGAATTGTATTAAGTTTCTTCAGTCAAATAAATAAACTTATTTTTACATTTTTTCATTTTGCCAATATTGTTGTTTAAGACTGATATAAGTAAAGATGTACTTTTGTAATTTAAAGATAATTTATTTAAAAATTAACAGAATATAAGCCCTGTAGTTATAAACAAAAACCTAAATTAAAATCGAATTTAAGATATTTGAAATTAAAAAAAAAAAAAAACGGGGCTCGGACGCCAGTAACGTATTTTTTTATCATGACGCCAGTGAAATAAGTATAGATCTGATCTCAAATATTATTAGTACCGTTGAATGTAGTGTACGGTGCCAGCTAATATAAATCTAATCATACTTCTAGTGCACTGTCATTTCATGTAGGTACATAATATAATATATTATGTAAGTACTTCTCCAGGTACCTAGATAGGTACTTAAAAATGTTTTCATATCCCCATATGAGTTGATGGTGTATTTTTTTTTGTGTATAGCATTCAAACAAAAAGAGAAATGCTGGACCTTATTGAAAGAGTTGCAGCGTTCAAATGGTTTTGGATTAGTTATATTGCGCGCTGCTTTGACTACAGATAAATGAAACGCCTCCTGTGCTAACACTCTCGAATCACTACCATAAAATCTTGGACAACCCCAGCTCCACTGGAGAGACAATATTGTGAAGCATGCGGGAACATTTTTTTTTTTTTTTTTTTTTATATAGGAGTTGCTTTATTATTTACCTTGCTTATAATATACAAGGTTTATATTTCAAAAGTGGATTTTTCTGCAATTAAATTTCTTTAAATTGATCTAAACTGTTGGGATCAGGTGGGATATACTAATGTGGGCCAATCAGGAACTTCTCAGCATTTGCTTATGTGGAGAGGAAACCACTCAAAACTCTTCAGGAGAAGCCGGCCTGTTGGCAGTAGTCAACAGGCCTTCCGTTCCACTAGAGGAGTGTTCGGCATTTTCTTCCCTACTTTGGTTTATTTTACCAATAGCCTGCACTATATTGATCATGTATAATACTACCTCTCGTGTGAGTTCTTTATTACCTATCACCGATGGGATGTCGCATAGATCTTCACCCAAGCTTCTGCAGCGCGCCTCCAGCTGTTGTCTTTGAAAGCTGAAAAGGGGCAATGCATCAACAGGTGAGGGACATCTTGAGGAGTTTCATCGTCGCATGGGCAGCTGTCGATTTCGGAGATCTTGAAGCGATGCAGGTAGCTCATAAACCCACCGTGACCCGTAAGCATCTGGGTGAGCTCGTAGCCAGCATTCTGCTTTCTCCTGAAATCAAAGGCATGGAAAATGGTAGGGAAAAACATTTTAGTTATACTTCCGGTAGGTTCACTTAAATAACGATCGTTCCAGACTTGAAGGGTTCTGCTTCTTATTTTCCTTTTGGCAAAACTGAGCGGGAAATCGGCAAAATCGGGGGCTGTCTTCTTGAGTGTAGCTTCCCGAGCCTTTTCGTCAGCCTTTTCGTTGCCAAGGATTCCGCAGTGTCCCCGTATCCAGCCGATGTACACGTCCTGGTGTCTGCATCGAAGCTTCTGGATATCTGTTCTAATGTCCATTACAATAGGGTTGACCGAATTTCGGTCAGTTATTGCATGGACGCCAGATTTGCAATCTGTCAGGATCGTTATTTTCTTCCATCTGTTTGGTGGTTTCTTCAAAACATAGACCAGGGCTTCTCTGATCGCAAAGAGTTCCGCCTGAAACACGGAGCAGAAATCGCCGAGTTTCAACTTTCTCGACGGCAGCTCTCTGACGCCATCGTAAGGTACAAACGCTGCACCCACTTTGCCGTCCAAGAGACTGCCATCTGTGTAGATCCTCAACTCTTCCTGCGCCGTCCCAGGCAGAACCTGATCATCATAGCCGTGATCTATCGGATAGCGCTCCGCCGGATGAGGAAGTGAGAAATAGTCTCCCACTCCCTGGTAAAATCTGTCCTGTGGCAAGTCTTGCAAAGTGAGGCTCTTCTTCACCTCATATGCTTCTGCAAGCTCACTGATTCTCAAATCGAGTGGCATGAATCCACTTAAAACCTGTGCTGATACCAAGGAGATTGTTCTGTATCCCTTGCATGACCTGATGGCTATTTGTCGTTGGATGGAGTTCAATTTCTTCCGATTGACTTTCCTGTTGACCGCGTCCACCCACACGCTTGAGGCGTACGTAATCAGAGGCTCTACAGCGCCTACGTATATTTGCTGCATAACCTCCGGCGATGCACCCCATGTGGGTTTGGCGGCTCTCACGAGTTTGTTTGTAATACCTGCGGCTTTTTTACAAACACCGTCAACGTGTTTGGACCAATTTAGGTTGCGATCTATGGTAAGACCCAAAACCTTAAAGTGGTCCACATAGTTCAACTGGACTCCGTTCATATGAATGGTTGGCTGGCGGTCCTTTCTTCTGGTTATAAACATCACGTTGGTTTTGTCTTCAGCGAATTGGAGTTTAGCTTTTGAGCCCCATGTTGTGATAATCTTCAGCGCATTGTCTGTCATCCTCTCAAGTTCTGTTGTATTGTCTGCCACGGCTGTCAAGAGAAGGTCGTCCGCAAATGCCTTCAGTTCGACTCCCGCACCCAAGTCTTTCTGGAGTACATCATCTAAGATGTAATTCCAGAAGCTCGGTCCACAGGAGGATCCCTGAACGCATCCTTTGGTCGTTACCTTTTCGAGAGTGGCATCGAAGTGTGACAATACAACTTTCCTTTGTTGATGATAGCTCTTCACCAACATGAACAAGTTTCGAGGGCACTTCTTATTGCTCAGTTGGCACATTAAAAATGGCCACCAAGCGTTATCAAAGGCTCCTCTTATGTCGAGCGAGATCGCTATGATCATTTTCTTGTCATGCAGTGCAGTCCTGATTACCTTAACTGATGCGTTAAGAGCGTCTTCTGTTGATTTCTGGGGTGTAAATCCGTATTGTTTCTGACTCAACTTACCTTTGCGATGAAAATGCCAGTTGATCCGATTGATCATCAGCTTTTCTAGTACTTTGCCAAATACCGAGATAAGTCCGATCGGTCTGTAGGACTTGATGTCTTGAAGGTCATCCTTTCCCGGTTTGGGTATGACAATGACCTTCGCTATTTTCCATTGAGATGGAAAGTGGCTCACTCTGAGACATGCATTATACATACCCAGTACCAGAGACCTGTTCACATTGAAGAAGTGAAGGCAGATGTCCGCGGTGAAATGGTCTTCACCGGGCGCCTTTTCTGGATTAATATTTGATATTATATCCTCAATCTCCTCTGCCGTAAATATCGGGTCGCTTTCTGTATAAGGTATGATTTCTGCTATCCGCCTGATGTCGATTTGCTCACTAGTCTCTTGTTGTGTATTGTCGTCCGGAAAGAACCTCTCCAATAGACGTCTAGCGCTTTCCTCAGCCGAAGCCAAGTATTCGCTGCCATCCTTAAGCGTCGCTAATGGAGTAGTCTTTTTCCGGTTGACCAGCACTCTGTGAATTGCAGACCAGGCGGTTTCTCTGTTTTGAGAGCCGCAGTAATTCTTCCAGGATTCCGTTTTTGCTTTTTCAATGGCGATTTTGTAGGCTTGTTTAGCCTCGAGGTACTCAGGAAGTGTCTTGGTCTCTCTACGGAGAGAACTTGAGTTCTGAAGCCTGTGCCTGCATTTCCTAGCATCTTTCTTTAGTTTATCGAGCTCAGTGTTCCACCAAGGACAGGGTTGCCTTTTGAAGGGTTTCCTGATTGGTATACTTGCTTTGCACGATTCGTCTAAAATTTCCATCAACAAAATGATTTTCTTCTCCAAATCCAGCGAGTTACTTACTTCGGAGAAAGAAATCTGTGATATTTTACGTTCCTTTAATTTACGTCGAACTTCTTTCGAAAATTTCTCCCAGTTGGCCTTTTTGTTGTTATAAATGGCCGTTTTGGTTTCCGTAGGGTTCCATATTCTGGCTGAAATTTCGAAGTATATAGGATTGTGATCACTAAGATGGTTATTGTTAGACTCCACTCTCCATCTGTCGACGGTGTCTATCAGACTTGAAGAGCAGAATGTTATGTCAATAACGCTCTTGAGGTGGAGGTGACCGCGAAAGGCCTCGAAAGTGGGCCGATTACCTTCATTCAAGGTGTGCAAATTAAGTTCAGACAAGAAATCTGCAACTTTTTCGCCCTTTCGGTCCGTTCTTGCGCTTCCCCACCACACATTTTTGGCGTTAAGATCACCTCCTATGAGAATGGGAACATCTCCCAGGAGCCTGAGTTTGTCTAGTGCGGGAGCAACATCCGAGGTTGGTTCCACGTACATGGATCCGATTACCATGGGTCCGGCGTCAGTTGTTATTTGAACCAGCGTTGTATTAGAGTCACTGTATTTACTCAACAGAATTCCATTTAAATTGGGTTTGCAGATTATAACCGCTGCTTTACAGACATGCTGCGATGATGTTACCGATTGATAGACGGTAATTCCCGATGCATTAATTTTGCCTGTGTTGCCCGTGTAAGGCTCCTGAAGCAGCAGTATATCCGCCCCCCGTCTGTTGGCCAGTGCTTCTTCTTGTGCCGCTTTGCAGCGGCCCAGGTTCCATTGTATAACTTTAGTCGCGCCGGCGATGTGTGAATGGATCCCGGTTGTGGTTGTCAGAATGGAGCTAGCCATAATTGACTCTCTCCATAGTTCTCATCATCATTTTGATTCGATAGGGACATTCCCTATCGTTGGCCCTGTGCTTAGATGCCTCGGTTTTACCCTTAGCCATCTTGATGCAGTTCCAGCATCGATAATCGGTTTCTTTGTCCTTCTTGGTGCAGGTTATAGATTTGTGGTCTCCTGCACAATGCAAGCAACGGTCTTTATTTTCCAGGCATCTTGCCACAGAATGACCAAAGCCCATGCATTTGTAGCATTGCATTAAGGGGCAGCTGTCTTCGACCTGCACCCTCTGATAACCGATGCTGATTCGGCCTTGGCTGATCATGGCTTCTCTCACCTCCTTGCTCACAAGTAGGACGGCATTTCTCAAACGCCTACTGTTCTTGTTGCGGAATGACCTTTGCAACTTTAAAGCGTCTTTGTTTTCCCCCGCGGCCTCGAAGATCGAGTCATTCTGCTGGAGAATGTATTCGATCAGGTCTTCATCGTGGGTTTCTTTTTCAATGCCTTTCAGCAGGACTGTCGGCATTAACCTTTTGCCCTCCTTGGCGACCAGGTTTCCCTTGGTCAACCTTGGGAGAGCAGCCCTTATAGTTTCGGCATCATTGGACGTTGGGAGCTTAATGATAACCTTGTTATCCTTAGCTGGAATCATGGCACTTACTCCGACCTTCAAGACGGATGGTCTGACATCCTGTCTCAATGAAGCCATGATGTCAGAGCTCGTCTTGGATTTGTCCGAAGAACTGATGATGACAGCATGGGAGGATCCTGATGCTGCCATGGAAGCATAGCTTTTCGGACTGGCTGAAGATGGAGCATTGGCGAAGACACTTCTCTGCATCAGAGCGATTTTTTCTTTCAAATAAGTCGTCTCTTGCTGCTGGGATTTTCTGGACATCGCGGAGGCCAAATCGATGATGTCTGTAAACAGATTCATCAGGCCTTCGCGGGTCTCTTTTGTAATATTCCCTTTCAAAGGGTCCACCATGCGCAAGCCTTTGGTCGAAAGGGTTATCATGTTCAAAGACATGGCGTCGAGAGGCATGTCTTCTGACTTACTTTCTTGGCTTATTTTCTGGCTCGAAGTGGGCGGGGGGGTCCTCTGGGAAGCGATTAGCGAAGTCGAAGGGGTTGGTACCTTTGACCTTGGTGCTGTTTGGGACGTTGTCCCAGAACAAGAGGGAGTCGGCTCCTTTGTATCGGCTGTCTTCGGGATTGCCTCTTTTGCCTTGGCTTGGGTCTGGCGAGTCGATTTCTTCAGTTGCTGCAGCTTCTTGGGTTGCTCGGGCTTTTTTTCCATGACGGGATTTCCTTTCTTCGGCTGGTCCTTCTTGATCTTCAGTTCCGGGCTGCTTTTCGAATGCGGGAACATTTGAATGCAAATAGCTCAAGACTGTTTGGTGTGGAGGAGGATGGAAGAGGCCTTGATTCAGGAATAGATGAAAACAGTGAAGAAGAAGCATGTAGTATTAAAATAAGTAATTTAATGAATATAGGAAAAACTTCATAATCGCTATTTGTCTTTTTTTTAATAAAAAAAACCAATAAACATTTTTGCCATCCAGTAGGAATCTGCGATCCGCGGCATGCATCAATTTTTCTGATTCCCTACAACAAACTTCATGAAAGAGCGAAATCAACACTTTCGTAAATTTGACAACACTCCCGCATTTCCATAAATCTGGCAAAAAATATAGATCTTTATGCCATTGTAATAGCATTGTCTCGAAGCTAGAACAGTGTTGACTCCTTTTCTTAGTAGCAGATCCCTATATTGCTATACTTTATTTTTTGGTTGTGGTTGACGGTTGGGTATTTGTTTCTATTTATGTGTCTAATCGCTAGTATTCTCAATAAATAAGCAATATAATAATAAGTACTCTGAATTCTTTGAAGACCAAGTCATTTTGATGGCCAAATGTTTAAAAAAAAAATACTCTGATTAAAGATTTTTGTGCAATTGTTACCGGTTTAAAGATAGATTTAGTAGACGCTCCCTAACCAATTAAAATAAGAAGTCAGCACAGAATTTGCCACTGCATGGTATAAGTGTTTTAGCTCCAGGACTTTGAATATGTTTCTGAGTGGAATGAAAAAATATATTAAGCATGTATGAGTGGGATATGTAAACAAACGATACAAAAGATTTATCGAAGTATCTAAATAATAATATTGATAAACGTCCTACTTTGTTATAATATATGACAAACATTATAATAACCTCAGAAATATTATTCGTTGAATGAATTTATGATAAACATTTTTTTCTCTCTATTTCATTATTTATTCCTGGGATCAGAAATTTAGTTTTCATTATTTGAATTTTTATGTGATTTATGCTCTGAATATAATTTTTTCGTGACGAAGGACAAAAAAACTATTTTAATATTATGTTTCTAGTCGTTCGTGATTGAAACATTTTTTAGTTAATATTTTTACAACCACGTGGCGCTAGTGTTTCTTCTGAACATGGAGTGTTTTGTGTTTGTCAGTGGGTTTGTGGTGTAAAAAAATTGGAAAGCTGTCAATCTTAAATGGTAAGAATGTTATCAACTCATCAGTCAGATACTTTATCATACCTAAGTTTATATTTATTCATTTACCGAGCAATTCCAGTTCATTTTTATCGTTTTTACAAACTTTACATCGATTTCATTTCCGTTATGTTGACCGCCATCGCCCAGTCACAGATACGCCTTTTTATGCTTAATCTTATCAAATTGCTTTTAAAATTACAGGTTGATGCGAGATATTGACAAATGTCTGCACTTTAGATTCTTGACAATTCTGCACGTATTTCAATCTCTACAAATATTTTTTAATGCTGTTTAAATTCGTGAATAACCTCAAACTTTGTAACCAAAATTTGTAACCGCTTTCGGGACTGATTGACAGACCGCTTGACGTATGATTTCATTTTCGTGCTGTCGGGAGTCCAGTCGGTTCAGCGCGGTGTCGTAGAATCTGTGTGGTGAATTCCTGTTACAGTTTATTGCCAAATATAAAAAATTAACGATCATTGTCTGGTCAAGTGAACTTTAATATAAAATATGTGACATCTGTAGCACATTTGCCGGTACGGTGACAAGATATTTGTCGTTTTTAATGATTCGATCAACCAGAATCTTGTGTTGTGGGTCCTCTTGACAGTCTTGACCCGGCGTATTCGTGGATGTTGTGTTGTTATGTGAATAGTGATGTTTCTAATATTCGACCAAGAGTGATTTATATATAACATACGTTAAAATTGATCAGTGCATCAGGGGCAATCGGGGCACCGAAGATATTGGAAACAGAATATCCGTGTATATGCCTGACCGGAGTTCGAATTGGTGAGGATAACAACAAAATACGGAAATGTAATAATATTTTTACTGTGTTTCTATCATTGCGATTCCGGTCCGTGTCTGGGCGGATGGTGGATGAAGATTACGGTTATGTGTGTAAAACAGGACCAGTAGCTCAATCATAAATAACTATCGACGTGCTAATAAGCGACGCGATAACAATTTCTCACCATGGTTGTTTATCGTATTCGCGATCACAATGGAACATCCGTGAACACCTAATATTAAATGTCAAAATATCTACGTTTCGCGACGTATAATCCTGCTGCGCAATCACATATTTGAATTTCACCGGTGTACATACGGAAAATATTCCAAAACTGCTATCTTTATTTATTTATTTATTATTTATCATGCTATTTATTGCATTTAGCCGGCGGTTGGCAAGCCAAATGTCAAAAAAGCAGTCGCCATAGTAATTCAATTTTCACTTTTTGTATTATATACTCCTTACTATTTTGCAAATGCAATATATTGAATTATTTTTTTATAGTAAACGCTGATTTTTCGCCAATGAACTGTATTTATTTACGCGGAAAACAAAAAACAAACCAACACGAGCGTTGACTTAGAGATTACACACGCGTTGACTTATGACTGCGATAACATGCATGTTCATTGTTGTTTATTGTGATCGCTCAAATGCTTAGCATGTTTTTAAGCACGTCTATAGTTATTTGTTAGATTGATTGGGCCACAGAATCCTGAACGAGTGTTTTTGACTCGATGACTACTCGGGAAAAATCCTGTCTCGTAGTGTAGTGATTTGCGCGTTCGCCTACCATACTTCGATTTCAATTCGGGGTTCGATTCCTCGACATAAAATATATATTTAAAGGTGGTTTTGATCTGGATTTTCAATTATTCTTCCTAGACTAGAACCTGTAACGTTACCTCCATGTAACAGATGATCAATATTTGCTGCATTTTATATACGAATATAGTGCCGTATGCACCACTTGGTGCGGATAGGGACACGATGGTGATGTTTATTGCAATTTTCAGTAATTGAAATTGGATATTTTTTTATTGTCAAAGTAATACTCTTTTATATCTGTCAATTTTTTTAATGTTATTTTATTACATTTGATGTAGTGCATAAATTTAGACTGTATTTTTCCACATGACCTTTATGCGTGGTTAACGCGTTGGGGGTCTGTGCATTTGGTACCGGGCTCGAATCCCGGATCCCGACTGAGTTTATTACCACGCACGTTTCCATTTATTTTCCGCTATAGTAAATATGCACTTAATGTAACCCCGAACTGGTGCTTGAACCGTACGAATGATTACCTCCGATTAGTGAACGCATCGATGTGAAATGTTTTTCAGATTTCGGTGTTTTAAGCACCATTAGGTTGCTTTCAGGAAGATGAGTGATTCTTTTTTACCATCCCTTGCTACCACTTTTCCATAAGTAGTGTAGCGGTTGGTGCATTCGCCTACCATTCATGAAGTCCCGGCTTCGATTTCTGGCAGTTTTAATGGTAATTTGGCACTGCAATATTCCACTGACCCGTGGACCGGTACCTGCAGCGTAAGATTGATAAATAATCTTACCTTCCATGTAACAAAAGTTATCTAGATAGGCTGCGATTGGAGTGCCAATACGGTGCCCTATGCACCAAGAACGAAAACGCACAATCGCGAAATCTCGTTTCCCGAACGTTCAACGTGACTCCCGCGGTTTACCCTTTAAGGCAGTGGTCCCCAACCTTTTTGTCGCCGCGGACCGGTCAACGTTTTATAATTTTACCGCGGCCCACTGGGGAATTTAAAATTGTGGTACATAAGTCATAGTGACAAATAATGGTAGAGAACACAAGGATTGTGGGAAAAATGACGAAAAAATATATAATTACAATGAAAGATTATTAAGTTTCAGATATTTTGTTAATTTTCTTTTGGATTCATGGGTATTTTAAATATTTTTAAGGTTCAACAGAAGGTTGAAAATACTTTTTTTCCAAGATAGAGAAAAGAATTTTGAGAATGATTGAATGGTTTAATATCGGGATTTTAATGTTATTCTTATATCTTGCAGATATATTAACTTGAAAGTTATTTATCTACTTTAAACGTTTTGATGTTGAAGTTGTATGTGTTTTGATTCGATGCTAAATAAATAATAATCCTGAGTTTGCTTCATTGAAACGAGATGGTTCCATCTGCGGGTAATAGGAGATTGTGACACCCGAAGTGTCTTGTATTTTATTTTATTTTTTTGTTTTGTTTTGGTTGCTGTCAGTCAGCACTGCAGAAAACCCCGCTTCACATAGATAGGATGTCGGAAATGGCAATAGGGATTAATTTTCAGTCATTACATCGCTATGATAAATTTTATAGGTATGTTCGATTTTTCAAAAGTAATTTTGATTTTTAAGCTGGGCCTTGTGCGGCCCGGGGCTTCGGGACCACTGCTTTAAGGTACAGAGTTAGGCAGGTACGCTGATTTTCAAATATTTACGATAACGAGACGAATCAACAAACTGTTTCTGTGATATGTTTTTATTTGTCCAAATATTTGTAGATAAGGACTGGATTCAATCCCCAGGGAGTTAAATCCAGTCCTTGTCAACAAAACAAAATGAACTAATGGCTAGTGTTGTGGACTCACGGATCGGAGGTCCGATGTTCGACCCCCACTCTGCGTCAACTTGATTTCCATTTTCTAATAGCGAGTTATTTACAACTCGTTGACAATGGCCACCGGAATTGAAATATTTGGATAAATTATAAAAACGCTGGTATTTCTTTTCCTTAAAAAAAAAAAACTAAACAAATGTCAAGCGTAACTTACGAAATCCAAGTGAATCAACAACTATGATATTTATTTATTAATGTTTTATTTAAGACTTGAAATTTCTTCTAAAATATCAAACTGTAAATAATCTATATTTTCTGGGCGTCATGGACTTTTGAAAGAAAATGAGGAACTTAGCCCTACGGGAAATTAGATGGAAAAAATGTTTTCCTACGCGGTGCAAAAATTAGAGCATTAAATTATACGGCAAAGTATCTTGAAAATGAAAGAAAAAATATTTTAATAAAAACGAACTACTTTGAACATCACTAGTTCATATGAATCAACCAATGATAAGAGAGTTGTGGGAGATTTCCGGTTTACTTACCGTCAACGGACCAATCGGCAGAACTGACCGAGAAGCGGAAGAGAACTTGAGGCGTCACACGCGGAATAATTTCAGAAAAACAAAACTTTATTAAATCACAAAATAAATAAATAAAAAAATTGGCTTAGTTTAATAGTCTTTTAATAATTTTTGTTTTTGAAAAACCATTGAACTTCCTCATTCGAGGAAATTGTAATTTTCCCGATCACCAATGATTAGTATTTACGGTCAGGGTCTGCAACACTTTTTTGCAATGGACTATAACATGTAATTATTAGTTATAACAGACTACGCACGCGTGCTTTATAAATTTGTCAATTTCGATTATTATATTCGAGGGTTGGTTTGAATTATTCTGTGTCCGGGCAAATGAAGAATACAGTTCTGTGTGTGAAATACAACCAGAATCCCATACGAACGTGTCCGACTCGATGGCTACTCTCGGGTAAATATTCCGAAAAAGGAGAGCGAGTGGAGATAACGTGCGCCTGGTGTTGGCGCGATCGCTTACCATGCTCGAGGTTCCGAGTTCGATTCCCGGCAGGGTGGATGTGAAATATTTGCAGTAGAATATTTGTGCCTGACGACAGTCGCCGTTGATTGTAAAGCAAAATATTCACAAGATATTTCAATTTTTCATACAAATCGTTGGGGTTGTAGAACAACGACGGATGTGCGAAAAATTGGACATTGACTTTCTTTTATAATATTTCATTTGCTTTGATTGTTGCTTCTTTTCTTGCAGAATCATAGCATAAACTACAAATATTATAATATATTTTTAATTTTTATAATAATTAAATAAAAAATATAATTATACCTTTTTATTTTTCTTAAAAACAAAACGAAAACTTACTCTGAACCGATTTCACACACGCAATAGGCTGCTCGCGTACATGGTAATAGAATAAAACAACGTGTAAAAGTGTGGCTGCTATTCGTATCGAAGCGCCTACTGTCGTCTGATGTCGGCCGAACCGGGGAATCACACGCCGGCACCAACTGACGCAATTGCAAATCGGTGTAAATCGAACCGGCGCAAAACGACGTTTACCTGTAAAGTCTTTTTATTCCAAGTTTTTAAAAAAAAATATGTATAAAACTAACCAAACCATTTGAGTATCAAATTACTTATAAACTTTGGTACTTATTAATTTGGGACATTAAGTTTTAAGAAAAAAAATAAAACGCTCTCACGTAAAGTTGGAGAAAATCAAATGCGTTGTTGTTCTACGATGTACACAATTTTATTCAGAAAATTTGTTTTTACTTTATAGACAATTGAAATAACTTTGTTAACTTCCTATTGTAATCGCGTGCCCGAAGCGTAAGACTGATCACCTTACATATTAATTAACAAAAATGATATAATCATAAAAATACGTATATAGTAAATAATAAAAAATTCACTCCACTCCTATTTATAATTTTCACTAGTGACCGGGTTTCGTCATGAGTCGTGACACTCGTCACCGACATTGTCAACGATGTAAATTATAATTATAATGCAGTTTCACTAGGAAATCTCGGTAGAAAACTCGATCTAATATAAATGATAAAGATACGCTGAGATTGGAGTACCAATGCTGTGCCTTATGCACCACTATGCAGATTGGGAAATAATGACGGTAATTTGTATTCTTTTTGAAAATATTCGTAATATAATCGATTTTGTTTACTCTTCCACCTAGTAGTAGTAAAAATAGCGGTAGGTAATGTAAAGCATTATAGTTTCCCGCAAAGTTAAGGTTGCGCATCGTTCACTTTCCTCCAAACGCACGTTGCGCTGTGAGCTGTAATGTCGTGTAATGTCCACGAGCACGCGATCCTACCCCCTAGCGCATACCGCTTGCAGGCTTATTCTGTCACAGTTTCGTTTCGTAAGTTCGTTCGCCATATATCCATTGCATTCTAACGCAATCGAAACCACATTTCGCTCTCGTTTCCTCTCATACGAAACGAATTAGTTACAGCATAAGGCCACTGACCGGCGGAGAAGTATTTCTCCGTACTGCCATCCTGTCTCATGGCGCAGTTGGCTAATTTATAAAGCCACCCATCGAGCTCCACATTTGTCCAAAATGAGAAATGTTGTTTTTTGTTCAGTTTCTGGCACATATGTTTCTTCGTATAACTGTTGTAATTGGCTAAGGCCGTATATATAATAAATAAGCTTCTATCCGAACGTGCACGAGAAACACACTTTTCATATTCTTACACGAAAACAAAATGATCAGTAGAGCGTGAACTGGGGAACGCAAGAAATACTCCAATGAAAATGCATGCGCTTTATGCTAATAATTAGATAAAACTACGTGGTGAACAAACAGTTCTTAGTTTCTGAAATCAGTTTTTTGTCCAATTTAACGATCCGAATGTAAAAGAAATGTCGTATAAACCTAAATAATTTTAATGTCCCCTTTCGCGTGACAAGAAATAAATATTTATTCTACTTGCCAGTATGTAGCGCTAACGATGCACAACACTCTTTCCTCTATCATTCATGTTCAAATTGTAATTCAGTTTTTCATCTATTGAAGTATTTAAGTGCCCCTTAATTTATTTAATAATAAATTAGTACTCTTCTATCTGGCTGCGATACACTCCCACTTGATTTTTAGTGATGCAAACGCCTGAATACAAAAAACACACCCTCTTACATATACTGGGAGTTCTTTAAAACCTGTCGCATCCGAAACCACGATGATCAGTATGAGCAAGAAGACCCATTGGCACATTAAAATAAATTTTTGAATTAATAAAATTTACAAAAATTAAATATTAAAAAAAACAAATGGTTGCTTACTTCTGCAGGGGAGAAACGAGGGGGGGGGGAGTCTTATATACTGTCAACCGCGCGCGGCGTCCCCCTTGCTTCTCCCCCGCAGAGGTACGCAACCATTTGTTTTTTTAAATATTTTCTTTAAAAAAAAATTGTTCATTCTAAATATTGTTTTAAATATGCTAATATGTCTTCTTGCCCATACTGATCATCGTGCTTTCGGATGTGACAGGGTTTAAAGAACACCCTGTATATATACGCACGCACACGTTTAAGAATGTACCATAATTGAATTTCTTTGATTATTATTTAGAAACTTCGTCGTTGTTCTGTTTCAACTTTATTTATGTAATTTAATAATTTTCGACTGTATGTTTCTATAAAATAAATAAATAAAACCTCAACCATCCTCACTAAATGTTTCGCGAATTTCGCCAGTTACCAGCTACACGGAAATGTAATACAATAAATATATTGGCATAGTTTTCCAGTTCTCCGTGCCGGATACGAGCTCACTCTCGCTACATTAGTCGGCGATGAATAACTTATTACCTCAAATCCACGCAATATGTAGTTCCCAGTGTATACGAGGTGTGTTCAGAAATTAACGGGAAATTTTTATTTTCCCGGGTTTGGAGAGTCCGATTGTCATTTTTTAAATGTTGGTATCCATGCCCCTGAAGTGTGCTCAAATTTTCAGCTATGTTCATTGTTTACTTTGTCTCTGGCCGCCGCCAAGGTTAGTAGACGTGTTCGGCGTGCTCGGCGATTTTCGTCTTGGCTATCCAGAATGCCTCCACTGGGACGATTGAGCCTTAGCTTCGACGTTATATCCGTAAACCCATGTTTCGTCATCTGTTATAACACGTTTCGGTAATTCTGCATCGTCGTTGACTTTATTTAGTGACTCCTGAGCAACTTCCATTCGGCGCTGTTTTTGTACGAAATAAAAAAAAATTGGAACAAATTTTGCTGCCACGGGTTTCATACCAAAAATATTCGAAAAAATTTCATGGCATGAGCCAGTCGATATGGCAACGTCATCAGCGACTTCTCTGATTGTGATTCAGCGATCTTTCATAACCATGTCATTCACTTTTTCCATGTTTTCAGCGGTTGTTGATGTGCTGGAGCGTTCGGGCCGTTCTTCATCTTCAACGTCTTCACGGCCATCTTGGAAACGCTTATACCACTAAACTCTTGTTTTACTCATAGCTGACTCACCACAGGCCTTTTTTTTAAACATTTCACACATTTTGTTACACTTTATTTATTTTTTTACCCAAAATTTGGGATAAATTCTTTGATCCATATTTTTTAAGGCTGTAGTCTGGTAAACCGATCGCAAAATGAAGAAATCATACGATTTTGCCATTTTAAAACGAATGTTTATTTTTAATCGCGCAATAATAAAATAACAAAAAAACATAAACTAGATAAGAACAATAATTTTTAAAGGTATTTATGTTAAAAAATATACTTAAAAGTTTTATGTAACTAATATATAATTACTTTTAGACCGGCAAATTACGCCATTTCAAATTTAGACTTAACTTAGGTATCTGGGATCTTAATAAAGACTAATTATCGAACTAAAATTTGTTTTAATATTTTGAAGGTAGTAAATTGAACATAAAAGTGGCCGAAGCAGAATTTAGATTTTTTGTTTTTGAAAAGAAATATAAAATAATTGAAATATTTTAGTTGAAACCTTTTTTTATAGAATGGTATTTTCTCTTTTTTTTGTAAAGATAATTCTGGTTGTAATATTTCATTTAAAACAACATCTTATTTACGTTTTATGAACTTCAGACCTGCGCTTATTTAAAACGAAGTATTACCGAATGTATAATTTTACCTAGAAATAAAGGAAAATGTCACAAAAATGTATGTGATTTAAAATGCTTATATTTTTTTTCAAAAACAAAAAATCAAAATTCTGCTTCGGCCACTTTTATGCTCAATTTACTATCTACAAATTTTATTTCGATACTTAGTATTTATTGAGATCCCAGATACCTAAGTTAAGTCTAAATTTGAAATGGCGTAATCTGCCGGTCTAAAAGTAATTATATGTTAGTTACATAAAACTTTTAAGTATATTTTTTAACATAAATACCTTTAAAAATTATTGTTTTTATCTAGTTTATGTTTTTTTGTTATTTTATTATTGCGCGATTAAAAATAAACATTCGTTTTAAAATGGCAAAATCGTATGATTTCTTCATTTTGCGATCGGTTTACCAGACTACAGCCTTAACAAACGAAAATCGCCGAGCTCATAAAAACACGTCTAACCTTAGCGGCTGCCACAGACAAAGTAAAAAAAATATGGTGTTTATCTAGTTTATGTTTTTTTATTAATGCGTGATTGAAAAAAAACATTCGTTTTAAAATGGTAAAATCGTATGATTTCCTCATTTTGCGTTCGTTTTACCAGACTACAGCCTTAACAAACGAAAATCGCCGAGCTCATAAAAACACGTCTAACCTTAGCGGCTGCCACAGACAAAGTAAATAACAAATACAGCTGAAAATTTAAGCATACTTCGGAGCATGTATACTAACACAATTATCCCGTTATTTTCTGAACACACTCGTAGGCTGGTGTCAGTGTCGGTGTCGGTGTCGGTGTGTCGCGGATAGCCCCTGAAATCCCTACTCCATTAGCGTCACCTTTAGCTTTATGGGACCATTCCTATTGCACGAGGTGTGGGAACATTTATTATCCACTCTCTTCCGTTATTACACTTCTGCTTCTAAACTTGGCGTCAGGTGTGACGTCAGGTGTGACGTTCCTCTCACTAGTTGTTTAATACATTCATAGGTACTAGCGTATTCTAATTTAAATTGTACCCATCAGCTAGTCCATGTTAATAACAATTATGCCAAGGAGCTATTATTTGCAGAGAACAATGTTGGTTTGTTTCTCTACAAGTAAATCGTTAATAAATCTGAATAACGTTCAATGTTAACGGCGTAATATACATATTATATGGGTAGGTCGCATTATTTGGCGATACATATTATAAACATCCAGATTCTTCTCTTAACGACGACTTACTTTTCTTTATTTCCTTTGTTATCTTTTTGTTTTCTATCAACATCGCTCTTGCATAATATTATCTTCATAACGATGAGATATCAATTATTCCCTCTTCCGAAACACCTGTCTTCTGCGGCCTCCATTCTCGGCGCATTACGTTCGCGGTTACACTATGGTAGGTTTAGATAGTAGACGGTGAGTTGTTAGCACGTTTCCAGTATAGTAATGTGGATACCCCGAGAGTTATTACCCCAGAGGTACAGTTAGTTACCTTTGATGTCCCCCGGACACGAATTCTCACGACGCTCGGCCTTTTACTGTCTCCGAGAAATACGACCTTCGTGAATTGTAATGTACCGAATGTTCGTTGTACATTACAGCGCCGGCCATGCCATGGTGTGTTGGCAGTACGCGTCAGAATGAAATATTTTTTCGGAAGGGGTAGCTATTTATAATTCTCCCAAACATTTTCACTACCGTCGACCGTATCTAGGTCGACACGCTGCAAGAGCTGAACCATGATGGATCTAATGCAGTCAGCCTCGCAGTTTATGGTGTTCCCGGGAGAATATACTAAATTAGTGGAAGGGCCCCGATCACATTGGGAAGTTGTCTTCGACAGTCTATAAAGAAAAACCGATAATTGCGTACGAAAATGAGTATAATATTTGCATGAACATTTAAAGTATATTCGTGGGTAAAGTATATTGAACATGTTTATAAGAAAAAAATGTATGCGTATTCTGCTTTTTATACAGAAATCTTAATTTTACTTTGTAGATAAAATTAAAGATAAATGATAACTTCCAATTGTAATCGGGGCCCCGGGGTGGTATTCCAAACGCTCTCGCGGCCGTATTCAAAGAAAAAATATGCATTGACTGCTCAATAATAAGTTGCTGCAGTAGTAAGTTAGTCGAGTGTCATGATGAAAAGTAAACAATAAATAACCAAATAAATAAAGCGCTGTTTTCACGTATCATAATAATAATTAAATAAATGTTAGTAATGGATAAGGTCGCGAAATAATAATGTGCTGTTCCTTAACCAGCACAGCACAAACTATGGCTTGCATGCACCGATGTCTCGATTGTGTCGCACTGTAAACTCGTGAAAAGATCTGGACTTTTTTGGTGTAATACTTTCTAGATTTAAACAATTATTTCATTTTTGTACTCGTTTTTTAAATTTTTAAAAATAAAAATGTTTTGAGTATGTTCAAGTGCTTGCAGACGCAGACTGACTGGATATTCTCCCTAGGGAGTTGGTCATGTTTAAATGTGTTGCAACAGAGAGGAAAAACACTTTTGAGAAGGGAATATGGGAGTCTTTTAATAGTTCTTTTATTTTTTTAATTTTTTTTTATTGATTTGACACTTTATATACATATACAATATATATAATATTGCCTTAAGGCAATTTCTTCCTACCTACCCAAACCGTTCAGTTTAAGAAAATTATAAATACATGGACATATTGAAACTTACAATTTTATACAAAAATTAAAAACAAATATTAACAAAATAAAAATATATAAAAAAATAAATTAACGCTATACTATGAAGAGAGGAGAGGGGATGGGAAGGAAATAAGAAGGATAAAGGAACAATTTAAATATTTAGATAGTGACATTTCAATCTTGACTTAAATGTAAATAAAGAAGGGGCGTCTCTAACATTAGTGGGTAGGTTATTCCACAATCGAGCGGCTACTACTGTGAAAGAGGAGGCAAGAAAATTAGAGCGATGACAGGGTATTAAAAGTGCTCTCTCGTTACTAGAACGAAGAGATAGTCCGTGTTGTGAAATAGGTTGGATGAGCTCTCTCAGATAAACGGGCGAAGTGGGATTATTTTAGTCATTGGCTGTTTTGAGTGACCATTTTACGCACTGTGTAACATTCCCTTCTCTCTGTTGCAACAAATATAAATAAAAATAAAGTTGTCTTTATTTATTTTTTATCAATATTATATTATTGTCTCCTTGAGTATTATATCGCCGTCCACCAGCTCCTAAATTGTCAGGGGTGCTCGCTATCAATGTTCGCTGTCACAGAGAGGAATGCTAGATTGTGAAATGGTTTTAAATAAATAATATTAAAATTAAAACGAATCATACATTAGTAAGTGCTTTGAGACACGGGAAATAAATGACTATGTATGCACAAGATTTGCAACATTTCGAATTTACAAATTGTATTTGCATGAATTTAGTAGGTGTCATGCTTGAATATATATTCTGGCTTTCCTGAACATTTTCCTTTAAAATACTTAGTGGGTTATAAGATAACAGCCGTTTTAATAATCTTCTTAGTTTATGTTTTACTAATTTCTTTTATCTTCTTCAACTTAACATAGAAAGAAAAAGGAATATGTAAAATTAAACCAAGAATTAATGTAAATCATGTGGTGGGATTTGCATGTTAGTGTAATTGATAGGAACTTTGTATCAAAATTATCAACTCGATTATAAATGAACTACGGAGTTTTATCAAGAGATATCCACATAAAACATAATTATCAGTAAAATACTGTTCCTTTTTGTTAACAAATAGTAGAGCTTTTATTCAATAGAAAATTGAACCAAATTATAATTTGTATTAAATATATAGTATGTATTAAAATTAAAAATAATGATGCATGAAATGTTTTTAAATTTCTAAGTATTTCGTAATTAGAAGCCTTATCGCACATTGCTTTATTTCGTAATTTCGTGTTTTTGTACGATAAATTTTGATAAAAATTGTATTATTTATGTATTTACGCAATCTCTTTTCGTCTCTGTTTCAAGCATGATTTTTCGGGTGCAATATATTTATAAAAAAAATAATAAAACTAACATTAACCCTGACCTAAGTGATTAATATACAAGAGTTGATAGTTCTGAAGTATACTACGGTTTACGCAATTAACCAATAGTTTTGTCAAAGTTTAAATATCCAATATTTTTCTATTTTTTGGAATAGCTTAAACATAGAATATTTTGACAACAGCAGATAGGCATTTAACTAAGAGATATTATACGATTTTTATGTAGGATTTTTTTATTACATGACGCTCACGTGGGAGTACGCATGGCTGCTTCTCGTCAAAGGAATTCCTAAGACTCGACAGTCCAACATTTTTGAAGTCCATTGTCTTAATTCACTTCTTATGTACCAAATGAATACCGTGTCAGTGACATCCCGTGTGACTAGTTTTTGAAGAATATGTTTATTTAATAAACATGTAAAATAGAGCAATAAAATCAGTTTACGTAAATATAATTGATTTACAAGACTAAAGTTGTAATTATCTTTACTCACTTCCCGTCTCTTGACATACTGCTATAATTCCGTGGTATAGAGCCCAGGCGTGTTCACTCTGCTAGAAAAGCTTTTTGGTTACGGTCGATGCGTTAACCCTTAAAATGTCGAAACTATTCTTTCATCCTATGGGCCTTACTCATAAAATTGGTATTAAGTTACGCCTAGGCATCAGGGCGAACCGTGTATAGAAGCGATTATGCGCAGCTTACCATTATATTTGACTAAACATAATAATGTTTCATTGTAACTTTATTTACAGAAAAACAAATAAGTAATTAACATTTGTTTTAAATCATTTCCACCGTTTGTATTTTATCCTAATATAAATATAAATTTTAATAAAGCGCGCCCAGCGCCTGCGGTGAGCTAAGAAACTAGCCGATTATTCCAGCCTATTTATCATACAAATAAGTATACTATATTTTGAATGTATTAACCCCAGTGCGGGTTTTTTCTCCTAGATTAAACTCGCAGATTACACAAATTATTTGAAGATTCTTGATTTGGAAAAGAGTATTTCAAACATTGTTTCTTAAGGACTATTTTTCTTTTAGATGGTACTTTTGACATAAGACCATAATAACTTTCATGTGTCATAATGCAGGACATGTAGCACTCCACGCGGCCGTTTTTAGCACTATTAATTACTAGAACAATGCGGCCAGTTGACATTTCGATTGAATACCTAATATCGTCTGAATTCATAGTGGTATTTTTTATTTATTTTTAAATGAATTATATATTAAAGTAATGGATAATATATCTATATAATATAATATATTACGAAGTTACATCGTTTGAGTTGATTTCATAGATGAGAGTTGTTGTATCACACAGAACAACAGAAAAATATCAATTTATAATATTATATTACTTACATATACCTATGTAGGTACAAATATATGATATTCTTTTATAGCTTACCTGTAAATAAAATCACCATTCGCCGCTGCTAGGCATAGTGGTAAAATACGGATGATAATATCATCCTTTCGGTTCAATAAGGATGGTATTCCCATCCCTATTTTACCACTATGCCTAGGCGTAACTTTATACCAGATTTACAAGTAAGGACCAAGACTAGGTATCGATATACACTTGGGCAACTCCATCACCAACTTGTTAATATTTTACAATGTATTTTCGTCACATTGTACTTTATTAATTTTAATTGTACATACTTGGAATAAATAAAATGAGGAACTCCTACATCTAAAGACTTCCCTAGAAACAGAGACTTATGATGATCGCCATTCCACGAATCGATGCGAAAGGCCCATCATTCGTAATCTATATTGGCAACTCATTGAACATTTTAAGTCCTTTATGGTACAGATTGTTCTGAGTCGCCTGGATTCTGGGTGTCTGAAATTCACCTCCCCTTGTACGATAGCAATGAATGTTGTTCGTTTTGATTAGTTTTACACCGTGAGTAATATTGCGCATCATTACTCTTTACAGGATCATTAGTGAAAACAATGGCTGATATTCTTGATTACCGCGGAATATTGCTTTTTGGTTGGTAAGAAGATATTATAGCAATACGCCCGCTAAAGTGCATTTATTTTGTACAAGAATACCTAAGTATATATATTTTTTCTCTCTACAACAGGCCTTGAGGCCCAATTAAAGTGACGAATTACGGCACAGTTCACCCAGGCTTGAGAAAAATCACTTTTTTTTGTGTTCTCGCCGGGAATCGAACCAAGAATCTTTCGTGTGCGAGTCAAGTGTCTTGACCACTACACCACCGAGGCCGCCATATTTATTTGCAATTTTACACTAATGTCACATTTTTCACTGATAAATTTATTCGGATAGATATGTATGTTTCTTTTCCAAAAATCCTTGCTATTTTACTTTTGTTTTTCCCATACTAATATTTTTATGGTTAGATTGTGCATATTCTTCTTGTTTCAACATATTCGTAGAATATTACCTAAATGATGTTTACTGTTTGCTCAATACAGCAATAGCTACCGCATTACAATTATTTTCCAAACAATTGCTTTAATTTCAATCAATCACTACTCGTTTTTTCCTAAATCAGTTAAAATGGTTTTTTTTTTAATGATGAATTTTCTTCGTGTTGTCATAGTGGTCTTTTAAGGGTTAATTAAATCAACCGTGAGAATTTATCAAATAATGTTCATAATAAAGGTATAATGTTTTGTAAACAAAGAAGAAATACGCCTTCGTTACGTCGGAATATAAATTGGAATGTTTTTTAATTTGTATAAATAACAATAAATTCTCAGTAAAATTCATAACGTTTCATTATTTGTTACCCCCATATTTTTGTAAGTACAAGTCTAGATATAAATATAAACATCCGAACTAATTTTTAATGCGAATATTTATTTGTTTATTTGACAATTGTAGTCTGCTTTACTTTACGGGCTGTTTAACCCAGCACGTAATGCAGGCTGTAAGTATAAGTTAGAAGTTAATGAATAGAAAGCAGATAGCTGCTAAACTGCCGACAACTGCGTACAGAAAAATAAATCCATATTATCCGCAGAAGCCGTATTCACCAAACGAATTGCCCCATCAATGGGTGAATTCAGACTTGCATTTGTACGGCTTCTGGTGTGGAAAACAGTGCACAATAAAAATATCTTGCTCTAGTATAATTATTGGGAACATACAATCTGATCTCTTTCAGTATATTTGGATTATACAGGATGTTCTTTAAACCCTGTCACATCCGAAACCACGATGATCAGTTTGAGCAAGAAGACATATTGGCACTGTAACGGACGGTTAAATATGATAATGAAATGCAATAATATAGTTAGGGCCCCGGTATCTGTAGGCTAAATGTTGGACCCACAATAAAGAGACACGGCCAACACCTACCCCTTGCTACAGGATTGTGGAATACAGTCCAAACTGTTACTTGTACAGTACAGGCACATTAAAATATTTTTTTAGAACGAATAAAATTTAAAAAAATAAAATATCAAAAAAAGCAAATGGTTGCTTACGTCTGCAGGGGTGAAACGAGAAAGGGAAAGGGGGAAGTCTGGTACTGCGCCGCGCTCCCCTCTTGTTTTTTGCAACCATTTGTTTTTTAAAATATTTTATTTAAAAAAAATTCTTTGTCCTAAATATTTTTTTAATATGCTAATATGTCTTCTTGCCCATACTGATCATTGTGGTTTCGGATGTGACAGGGTTTAAAGAACATCCCGTATATACTTCCAGAAATCAGCTTATAGAAATGTTTCCCAAGAAAAAATTGAGAGACGAGATTCGAGGGTGTGCTCAATATGCATTCAAGTTACTAAAAAAGTGCATTTGTTATTGTCATTTCTCCACCACACGACATTGTATTTATGCCCCGTTTACGCAATCCTTCTAAATGTTTATTTTCACAAACAAGGACACTGACTTGTCCTAAAATCCATAACTGTGAATTAAAATTAGCGTAATACGTCGTTGGAGAGATATAAGCCTCGATGATGGTGTACCATCAGAAAGACTGTACAGCACGAGAATAGCGTGCCACTGGCGCGGCGGTGCGCCTCTACCCCACTCTTACCGCACACATCTTTTTTTTGAATCCCATTTTTTACGTTTGTAAATTTAATTATCATTTGCTTTATTTATAATCATCACTCAGTTTAAATAAAGAGTACCGAGCGTACCCAATTAATTAATTTAAACATCATTATCGTAAATCTGATATTTTTCCCTCACTCCGATTCCTCACTTTCTTTATCGTATAATAATTATAAAATACATAATTATGCTAAGGTATGCTCGTGGCTATGTGTACTACTATACACTCATTCGTTATTTAAATTATTATACTCGTATATATATATGAATTTACTCATCGGGTGATTAGTAATTTAATAAATGAAATAATCGAATGAATTCATTGAATGAATAATTCAGTCCCGGTATTGCTTAGATATATAGAGATGGGCGTTTCGGTTATTGTGGCTTAGGAAAAAACAGATTTCCCGAGATCTGTGGTAATTGATTCTTCAAATTTCAAATAATACATTCAATCATTTCGTCTGTTCGTTTATTTATTAATTAATTTATTGATTCATTCGTTCATTCAGTCATTCATTCATTCAATTACTAATTCATTCGAATGCATTACTGCATTCGGGCTTTTAATGATTTTAGTAATCGAATGCATTCGATTATTTTTATTTGTATCCTTTAACACAAAGGTAAATAGATAATGTAATTTAATTTTCATATATTTTTTTTTTTTACACTTATTTATTCATATTTTTAAAATTTTTCATTGGTTTCGAGGTAACTACTTATTTTTTAAATTTTAAAACAAATAAAAAGTATTTTTTTTGCTCTTTAGCGTAGTTATCAACTCGTTCAATTGTGCAAATGCTTCTAAGAATGAACATTTCTCACGCACTGATTCCCTCTGTTTGTGACAGAAATATCCCCAATTTACATACTCGTACATTTCGAGAACAAGGAACGGCGTTATATATGAGTTACGACCTACGACCCCCCACCCTCCTCCGATCGATATCTCTCGGTTTTCCACGTAATAAGCGGAATATTTTATTTGTCTTAAAATTAGTTCCTGCCACAACATTTTTTATGATAATATATCGATAAATATATTAACATCTTAACAGAGACGAAGCAAATGACTCTTGAAAGATATCTTAATCGAGATTAAAGAATTGTTGGAAATATAGAAATCTAGGCGTTAACAGGGTTTATGACCCGTCATTGGTTGGTTTAAGTGATAATTTTACACACTGTGTAACGTTCACCATTCTGCCTAATTATTGTGATTTCCACATCTACGTAATTTTCAGCAGATGTATGTACAAAATATAAATATCTAGTCAAAGCAGGCGTCTTTTCACATTACTATTCTATTAATTTTCTACTATTTTCGACTAATCTTTTGAATTTATTTATTTATTCAAAATTACACTCGTTTCATGAACTTATTAAGGATTTTTAAGCTGTGCCCGTGTTAATCCATAATAATTAACAACAATAAAAAATACATAGTAAAATAAATAAAATTAACACCATCCAATAGAATAACGATTCAGAATAATAAAATATAAATCATAAAGAATAAAACAATAAATAATAACATCCACACAAAGAAGATTAGATAACATAAAAAAAGTAATCATATTAATATATAAATTATACAAATTTAGTTACAAACGTAATATTAATTATTATAATAATTATATTGCAAATGCATATTTATTCACATTCCCCAGTAATGCCTTCATCTCGGTGGAGATATATATTTTTAAAAGTTGTTTGCTCCGTCTCTGTTAGGATATTGGTATCTTTAACAAACAAACCGTCAAACTATTTCCCCGTAGGCACCATAGAACGTCATATCACTCTGTCTTTGTATACAGACCTCGCTTTCTCTACATTCATACATCTTCTCATGCCCTCGCGCCGATTAATCTGACTTTTGATAAGTATGGAAATCTTCAAGTGTTTGTTGGATTTGGTCATGCTATGTCTTTCAGGGTCTTTCCCGAAGAAGAATATTAGATTAGATTAGATTCTTTAGATAAAGGGTAAAATTCTAGTATAAGCCTACAAACTACATTTTAAAAATATTTTCAATATGCTGATATATTTAAATGACTTTTATCTCATTGATTTAATCTCTACTCTCTACAGTTTTTTTGTATAAGTAATTTTGTATTTGAAAAAGTAAATTATTTCTTTATTTACTATATATTCGGCCTAAGCCAATTACAACAGTTACATGACGAAACATATGCACAAGAAACTCAACAAAAAGAACGTAGAACTGTGTAGCAATGACAAACAAGGGCAATAAAATAATGATATACAATATATAGAATCGGGTTGTGGTCCCGTGGCTAGTGTCTCGGACTCACGGATCAAAGATCGGTGGTTCGAATCCCACCCTACCCCAACTTGATTTCCATTTTCTAATAGTGAGTTATTTACAACTCGTTGAAAATGGCTCTCAAAATTAAATATTTGCGTAAAGTATAAGAACGCAAATATTTATTTTCTTTAAAAAAATATTCATAAACACGATCAACATATAAGACTTCAAGCTAACCCATGCCAATCCATATTTACCCCACTCCACCATTTACGAATCGACTAAGAATTGTTTATTTCTTTTACGCAATGGGAAACGTTAATAAAAATATATCTATTTGATTAATGGAAAAAATTGTATTTAGTTGTAATATTGTAATATTGTATTTTTATTTGTTATTAATAAAAAATAAAAAAAAATACACATTCTGGAAATTGGGGCATAAAAACAAAAGTGGCTCTATATATAAATAAATAAATATTATCACTTCGCCGTTTACAAATATGTATATACAGGCTGTTCTTTAAACCCCGTCACATCCGAAACCACGACGATCAGTTAGGCAAGAAGACATATTAGCATATTTTAAAAAATGGGACAAGGAGGGAGGCGTGGCCATGTGGTTGACGGTGTATCAAACTCCCCCCTCCCCTCTCCTCGCTACGCCCTTGCAGAAGTAAGCAATCATTTGTTTTTTAAATATTTTTTTTTGTAAATTTTATTCGTTCTCAAAATTTATTTTAATGTGCCAATATGTCTTCTTGCTCATACTGATCATCGTGGTTTCGGAGGTGACAGGGTTTAAAGAACCCCTGTATACTTATGTACCAATTTCAAAAATAATTAAATAAATAAATAGTGTAAATTTTGTATTTATTTATGCTTATTTTTGAACTGTTATTCTCGTACACACTTATGGAAGAATTCTAAAAATAATACCTTATACCTACTTGCTAACATTGAATTAATCTGTGATTATTTGACGCATGCATATTATTGATATTTCAAGCGTACAATATACCTTTACCGAAATGAGAGTTTACTTTTTTATTGAAAAACGGAATGACGATTCCACCAATCTCCAGAGGCCTCGGTTCGGGAATGTATCCAGCTGGCATATATTCCCACTAAAGGTATTTCTTGAAGGAATTCGCTCGCGGGCGGTTATGAAATTCTCGTGGAATATAAATAGGCGCAGACAGTATGTACAAATGCTGTACTTTGTTTACTGCTCTGCGCGGTGTATGTAAGCTGAGTAGGCTCCAGGGCCCCGATTACAATGGGAAGTTAACATTTTATTTATTTATTGTGGATAACTTATATAGCGCCATTTTTGTAATAAAATACCTCAAGGGCGCTTTACATGGTGATTCTATTGTTAAGTTAATTTAATTGAAGCTTTAAATTTGTAATTTAATTAAAATAATTTATTTTGTTGTCACGTGCTACGGATTTATTCAAATGATTTAGAGAACAAGTGGGTTTTAAGTTTTTTCCGAAACATCACTTCACTTTCACAGCCTCGCACCTCTGCTGGGAGAGCATTCCATGCCATAGGGCCTGCGACCGCAAATGCGCGCTCACCAAATTTAGTGCGCTGTTTGCGTAGAGGTATAATAACTTTTCCTCTCGCCGTAGACGTAGCTGATCTAAGCGTGAGACGCCTGTCAGCTAGTTCATCTGGAATGCATAGTTCCCTTAGATATTCCGGAGCCGAGTTGTGCAGTGACTTATACATAAGCCAACAGAGTTTGTATTCGACCCTCTGTGGAAAACGTAGCCAGTGTAGTTCCCGAAGTAGTGGAGTGATATGACTGAACTTAGAGATTCCGAAAATAAGTCTCGCTGCGGCATTCAATACAGATTGTAGGCGAGTCATTTTGTTCATTGGTAGACCTGCATAGATACCATTACAATAATCGACTCTAGACACTACAAACGCATTTATTAATTGACGGGCGGCATCAACCGGCAAATTTTTGCGTATGCATTTAATTTGTCTCAGCTGGTAGAAGCATGAACTTATCGTTCTACTAATTTGAGCGTCAAGAGATAGGTCAGAATTGAGTAAAACTCCCAGTAGTTTAACGGTGGGTAAAACGGCACTCCCTACATTGGGTAGAGCCGTATCCTGGATCAAATTCTGTCGTCTGGCTGAAGCCACCCACAGTTGTTCAGTTTTTGATGGGTTTAATGTTAGTCTGTTTTCAGCCATCCAGTTTCCTATTTTCTTGATGCATCCATCAATTAAATTGACAAGCACACTTCTCTCGCCTGGTTTGCAATAAAAATAAATCTGCGTATCATCTGCATAGCAGTGCGACCACAATCCACATTCTTTGATAATGTTCTCTATATCTTTAGTGTAAAGGAGATAGAGAAGTGGTCCGAGTACTGACCCTTGAGGCAATCCTGTAGACACCCGAAAGTTGGTTGAGCTTTTACCCTGGAACACGACTGCATATTCTCTTTTATTAAGATATGAACTGAACCACATATGTGCCTGATCACGGATACCATAAGTTTTCTCCAGACGTTCAAGCAAAATATTATGGTCTACAGTATCAAATGCAGCACTCATGTCCAGAAGAGCCATCAACACCAGATTACCAGAGTCCACCGACGTTATAATGTCAGACAGTACTCTTATCACTCCCGTCTCCGTGGAATGAAAACGTCGGTATGCCGATTGCCTTACCGAAAATAAAGAATTCCGCTCGATATAGTTAACGAGCCTGTGAGAAACTATTTTTTCTAGTATTTTTGATATGATGGGAAGATTTGAAATAGGGCGAAAACTGGAAAGATCTTCCACATCTAGTTGGGAATTTTTTAAAAGTGGAGTTACATTTGCTTTTTTTATGGCTCTCGGAACAATGCTGCGCTCCATGGATGTATTAAATAAATCTGTTAAAAATGGAGCTAATACGTTGATGCATTTTTTCAAAAGCCATGTTGGCATCGGATCTAATATACATTGTTTGTTGGGTAATGCCGCAACAATTTTTAACCTCATTTATAGACGTTGGTTCAAATTTACTGAATTTTTCTTCAGCATTTATCTTCAGTTTTATCTACAAAGTAAAATTAAGTTTTCCGTATGAAAAGCGGAATATGCATAATTTTTTTCTTCTAAACATGTTCAATTATAGGTAGCTGACGAAGATGCTTTAAATGTTCATGCAAAAATACTCATTTTTGTTCACAAATATCGGTTTTTCTCTATAGACAGTCGAAGATAACTCTGTTAACTTCCTATTGTAATCGAGGCCCAGGGCCGCGATTATGATGGAAAGCTAAGGACGTCATACCTTCATAATGACGGTATAGTTGAAGATAAATTCGCTCTAGCGTTTACGAAGATACACTACCGACCCCCCCCCCTTCAAGTTTTGGGTAGGTACATCGATATTTAACAAGGGGAAGCGTACGTCGCGGTACACATATTTATTTATTTTATTTTATTCAGAAAAACACCCCACCTTCAAGTTTTGGGTAGGTACATCGATATTTAACAAGGGGAAGCGTACGTCGCGGTACACATATTTATTTATTTTATTTTATTCAGAAAAACATACACTCATACAAAATAAGTATTAAAAACAACAATTTTTTAACATAAAAAGACCAATTAAGTTTTCACAAATATAAACATTAAATGTGACAAAAAAATAAATAAGAATTTTAAGTGAGAAAAGAATAATTGTTGACATTTGCGTTTTCCATGGAGGTAATTAATTAAAATAAATAAAAATACCGAATGTACACTCCGAGCCATCCACGCACACACATGAACGCACATATAAAACATACACAAACATATACATTACATGCGGCACATATACATAGCATAGACCACTCAAGATGCACATTCAGCAACTATCCCAAATAATCGACCCCATGATGAAATTTTCTGTACAAATGCAACGTGCAGTTAAAAATGTCTACATCAATATCTACGCACTAAACTGACTTAGCTTCATTATGACGTCATAGTTGAAGATAAACTATCCCGAGCGATTGCGAAGATACACTATCGACCCCCCACCATCAAGTTTTGATGTAAGTACGTCGGTTTTTACCGACGCGACGGGTCTAGTACCCGTCGATACGCATATCTACGCATTATAAGGGATATAAAATTTGTTCCACCGAGCAATTTTTTAATTTCTAGATTATACTTTGATAAGATAGCTCGTGTAGTTTCGAAACCGGTCGGTAATCAAATAAATAATTAGTAGTTAAAAAGTAAATGCTTTTTGTTTTATTAATTTGGATTATACAATGAATAACCACATAGTTAGTGATTCAGATATAAATTTTATGAATCTAAACTTGTTTTTATCACAGGCCATAAGCACATTATTGTGTATTGGACACAATTGTCATATTTATTTATTTGTATAAAAAATATTATTTATTAAAATTACATTTGTATGCATATTCACCAAAATATTATGGCTTTTTAGGCTGTGCCCGTTTTAGGCCGTGCCTGTTTTAGGCCGTAATAATGAACAGCAACAAAATATAAAGTAAATGAAATTAATTAAAAATTACGTAATATGAAATATATATTTTTTTAAAACGGATTAAATACGAGAAATAACATTTAATACTGTGATAATAATAATGATATAATTTGATACAATATGAAAAATAATTGACAATTTATTAAAAAAAAAAAACATTTAAATCATCATCATCACAAATACACACAAACACACGCTTTTACATATACTCGTATATAAATATCGCACGCACACATTTAAACATGTACCATTTAATAATATGTATGATTTTTATTTAGAAACTTCGCTGGTCTGTCTTTAAACCTTATCTTTATTATGTAATTTAATAATTGTTGACTGTATGTTTCTTTAAAATTAATAATAAAATAAAATAAATTATACCCATCAAGTAACAAACATAAATCGTATACAAAATAGTAATGTTATTAAAATTAATAAAATATGTATATTATTATATTTGGATTATTTATATAGCGCTATTTTTGTAAAAATCACCTCAAGGTCTTGTATGTATATGTAATAGAATACTACAAAAACATAATTGTTATAATAATTTGAATATTGTTTTTCCCTGCTTTCGTGAATATGGGGAAATTTTTAAATATTTTTTATTGTGATCTTACCGGTGCGTGAGGCAATCGTCTAATGACAGCACAATCCAGGTATTCGACATGATATTATTGATGCTGACGACGTTTGTTGTTCGTCGGCTTTATGTCACGGAACTTCGCGGATGTCCTTGGCAATGGCATCGTGTTATTTTTACTTGGCAACCACAACAGCGACTCTCCGTTCTTCTGTCTTTTCTTCATTAGTACCTCTACCTATCTGTACTATTGGTATATCTATCTGCCAGGGGCGAATCGTCGAAGTAAGCAATTATGCACAGCTTACCATTATATTTGACTTTTAATAATAATAATTTATATTAACCATGTTTATGGAAAAATAAATAAAGTAATTGTTATTTATTATAAATCACCGTTTATATCTTTCTACAAAAAAATATCTATGAAGTGCGCCTGAACTTACTGAACGATGAAACTAGCCGATTACCTCAGCTTATTCTTCCATACAAAAAAGTACACTGTATTTTTCGTCTTTAACCCAAGTCGGCTTTTTTAGTACTAAAACAAACTTTCAGATTACAAATATTTTTAGAAGATTCACTATTTAGAAAATAGTATTTCGAACATTATTTCCGAAGGACTATTTTTCTTTGATGGCATACCGTCGACATATTATGTATCACATAGGACAGGTGGCGTTCGCAGTGGCCGTTTTAGGCATCATTCATTTTAAAAGAAATCGGCTAGTGCTCAAGTGTTGACAGTATACTGTCAATGACAGATCATAATGGAAATATCTGCGGAATGTCATTGTGGTATTTGTTAATAAACTTTTGTACAAGTATTGTATTAAAATAGTGTAGAATAAAGCTACGTTTATCGCGTGGTTACTAATAATTGTTGTTTGAGTTGATTTTCACTGAACCACAAAAAAATAGTAATTTATAATTACATTACTTGCATGTTATGTAAGTACTTATATGTAGTACAAATTAATGAACATTTTTAATAGATTACCTATAAAATAGATCACGGCTCGCCACTGTATCTGCATCTACACTCTACACATGCCGACCTCGCTTCGTTTGTATTTATTACCGTTTACTGATGTCTTGCCAACGTTTAATAACATTGACTGTACGGTAGGTCGAGGATTGCTGGCCAGCCCTAATATTACTACAGGAATCGCTTCATTCTTATTGCGTACAAAAAATACTAGCGCAGTTACCAACGTTTTAATTTCTAAATATTATTAAATCTATGTCCACCGGTTTCGAGACATACTCGTCTCTTCGTCGGGACTCGCATTAAACCAACATGCAAAACCCACTATACACATTCGTTGGATGTTTACGTTGAAAGAATATCGATAAATTTTGATATTCGTGTTAAAGAACACGAGGTGTCTTCACGATAACAATTTCTCCGAATTTCCAAATTACCTAATCAATTTTAATCGTGACTTTTATAAAGATACGGGAGTTCAAATTTTACATACAATACAATGCTTCACCATTCAATTCACAAACAAAAGAATAAAAACCAATTACACGTGCGAAATCGACAATAATGCATTACAAAATAATAGATCTTGGCATCATACTTGATTCCAGACTGAAATACGATCATCATATTGACGATATAACAAAAAAGGCTTCCAAACTTTCGAATTCATTCTACGAATATCAAAACCATTCAAAAGCCCACTTGTTGCAATTACTCTTTATAAATCCCGGGTCAGGAGTATATTAGAGTTTAATTCTATAATATGGTCTCCCATTTACGATATCCATAAAAAGCGAATTGAATCCGTGCAACGCAAATTTCTTAGAACAATTACCTATCGAAACAATTTAATCAAAACTTTAGATAATTACTTTGATAGACTAGAATATTTTCATATTTTTAGCTTGGAATTCAGGAGAACTTCGGTTTCATTAATAGTTTTACATCAAATTTTATCCGCTAAGATGGACGCTCAAGATATTTTATCTCAAATCACAACTTCAATCGCCCCACTCGTACTAACACTTTATTTGCTGAGGGAAATTACTAATAATAATTTTCATTTAGAACATTTTTGCGACCTTAAGCATAACCCAAAACACTTAATTAAGACATTGAATTGAATTGACCAAACCGTACTAGTTTTATTTCCGTTTTTGCAGCAGTTTTATACACCATTTGACGTTTAATCATCAGTATGGCCATTATGTGAATCAAAGTCTCGTCACTTTAAAAGATCAAAATTCTTCAAATTAATCACTCTAGGGGTAGAAAAGATCTAGAATACAACCCCCGATCATCTTAACACTTGTGTGGCTGTGATGTCACACTAGTCGACATAATAAGGTATTATCACGTTTTTTTATTTTGCAAAAAAAATAGAGAAAAAAATTACGATGCCAACTGTACAGTTTTTTTTTTATGTCTACGCGTTTATTTTTCAGAGCGGCTTAAAAATGTATAATTTGAATTGGCGCCAAAACGACCATTCGGATGCCGAATGGGCTTGTGACGTCACGCGTTACGAATCAGACTGACCGTTCAAACAAATTTATACGAATTTGTATAGCCTACGTGTTGTTTTTGTTGTAATCAGTTGTTTTTGTTGTAATCAGTTGTTTTACACTGTTTTAACTAATTAACGCGCATAAAATGTCTTTAGTTATAAGATACAAGTACTGTTTAGTTTCGATGTGCACTAACACTACGGTGAAGACGCCAAGTAAAGCTTTTTTCGCCTACCTTATTTATTTGTGAAATTTATTGCATTTACAAAATGGCAACTGACCTTGAGATGCTGGACAGTCTTCACACTTGCAGGAATCTATTATTTCCTATACTTCATCGCAAATCAACGTCACCGAGTACGCTTTGGTTCCAACTTTATGTTCTGGGGTGACTTGATCTTTTACCATTCAAATATCACCCGTCCGTTTTACTTGAATGTAACCTATGGCATTGTCTCCGTAATTTTTCCAAGCTGATATATTGATAAGTAAATCACATTTAATTAAAAAAAAGGTATTAACACGCACTCGAGCAACAGAGATGTTTACAAGCAATGGTGATTATGTTGTGTCAAAGTCACGTTACTTCCCTTTTGCATTAAATGTACGCGAAATAATATATTTTTAGTACATGCAAATAATACAACTATTTAAATGAACACATTCTGGAAGCAAACATTATATATTTCCTTACCTTGCGGCCTTTACATTTCTATACTCGGAACTTAAAAAGTTTGTATTGGATGAGAAAAAAATACCCATCATGATTATATCTATTTTAAGCAAGTTATCGGATTTTTCTTGTAAAAAACCAATATCAGTCTTAGTGCTATAGATGTTTATAAATAAAAACAAAAAAAACCTAAGTAAAAGATGAAATTTAACCATAAAAAACAAATAAAAAGCCGCCATCCGCCCGCGTTGGAGGTATCTCAGTATAGGATTTGAGTGAACGTAGGATCCATAAGTCACGCGTGACGTCATCAACCCTTTTGGCCAGTTACGGGCCGTTTTATTTATATCAAACTTTAAATAGGAAATTATAAATGAAAGCAGTCGTTTCAGATTTTTATAGTAATATGCTCGCAATCGTAAAAAATATTATTTAAATACTGAATACATTTAAAATCATATCCCCAGTTTATGAAAATACCGTATTGGACAACATACTTGATATATCTCTCTCATTTTTTTTAATGATGAACTCGTATTTTTTGTAATCATCAAATGGACACTTTCACTCCGGATTTAGAAAGTAAAATTTGTATATCTCTGCTGGATGTAAATACAAAAAATATTTATCTTTGCTACGCGAAGAATGAATGTCCGCTAATTCAGCAACACGTCTGCAAGAGAGAGAATGAAAATAGAAGTCATAACAAGGAAGACAGAGACGCTGTTCTGTGGCGCGTGTTGTGTAAAACAGATTCAGTCGGTTGATGACAGTGACAGGGACGCACGCGCGTAATATGTGCGGCGTATTTATGATTTTATTTGTCTATAACAGGGCTAAATTATATATTGATTTGCATAAATTATGGAAAAGGAATTATTTAACAGTATTTATCCATGTTTTTTTGTCATGTCTGAATTTCAGAATATTCCGTCTTTTACTAGTGGTAACACGATGTTACATCACCGTGCGCAATGAGATTATTTACCACAGTCTTACGTTACGGGTATTACGATAAAAATATAATAAGTTTGTTAAGCTTTACAACATAAATGAAAATCTGTCCTCGCGTCAAAATTCCTTTAAAATGAAAGTTTTCAACTTTATTTCTCAAAAATAATGTATTTTCCTAAATTAATTTTTTGGTAAATATCCTGATTATCATTAGATTCCACCTGTGTTTAATGAAAAAATACTTAATTGTGGAGATTTTCTAGGCAGTTGCTTGTCCCTATTTAAAATATTAAGTTCTTGTAAACTCGCTGGCCTCGTTTTGGCCGTCGAAACCCTTAAAAATTTCGAAAGTTGTAGTAAAATATTCATCAAAGAAAGCCTTTTGAACGTTTTTGGGGGAGTTTAGCAGGAAATTATAGGCTTTAGAACCCTTTGTTACGCCTAATTTTTGTGCCGGTAGAAACATACTTGGCTAAACACAGTTTTGTTCGTACACGATGGATTTGTTGCTATCTCCCTTTTTACCAGTCGCAAGCAGATCTCTTGCTAGAATCTAGCTTTTGTGCCCGAGCGAAGATGAAAAAATATTATAATTAATGTGTTATTGAACTGTGTACTAACTGACGTAATTTTTAAATAAAATAAATATCAACAATGTTTTGATTAAGTCCAAATGTTCGTAGACAGGCTGGATTTCCTCCCTATGGAGTTATTTAGGTCTTAATTTGTTGCAACATAGAGAGAAAATATTTCATGTCAGAAATCTGTCTTGGATTTTTTTCTTGCAACTGGCGTGAATCGAATCTGCGACGCCAATTTCACAATCAACCGTCTTACCAACTGCGCCGTGTTCAAACGTATTTAAAAATAAAACGTAATACCCGTTTGTATCCCCGAATAAAATCTTTATTTATGAAAAGAAAATATAGACCATACCTTCTAACTACAAAAAAATAAATTAGTGAGATACGCTTTTTGTAAATTCGTTAATTTGAATGAAATTTCCTTTTTTTTTTGTATATTTGGAATAAGAGATTATATGTACTCGTAGAGAATCATAAGAACGAATAAACTATAAATAGAAAAATAATGTGATTTGCTATTTTCAAAGCGAGGTCTTTCGATGAACGAAAGCAAATAAAAAGTGACGGTATTTGAAAGGGGATGTGAGGTTACTGACTGCATAATAAATGTGAACAACGAATATCTCGAACAAGTAGAAGAATTTTTGTATCTGGGAAGCATGTTTTCAAGAGATGGAAGAGTAAAAAAAGATGTCGAAAGGAGAGTGAATGCGGGCAACAAAATAAACGGCGCACTAAGCACAGTAATTGCTAATAAAAATATGCCAATCGAAGCTAAACTGGCAGTGCATAACGGAGTTTTAGTCCCAACACTTATGTATGGAAGTGAAACACGGAACTGGCACAGGAAGGATGAAAGCCGAGTAAACGTGGTTGAAATGCAATCTTTTAGGCGAATGTGTGGGAAATCAATGCATGACAGGGTTACGAATGATGAAATCAGGCGAGAGTGTAAATCGGAGTCAAGTATAATTGATAAGATTAAGAAAGGGTCTCTGAGATGGTTCGGTCATGTAAAACGAATGGACGACGAAAGAATGGTAAAACAAGTATACATGGCGAAAATGAACGGCAACGTGAGACGAGGACGACCGAGGAAGATGTGGGATGATTAGATAAACCAAAATCTTAAATCTGGTCATGTTAAAGCAGACAGAACCGAAGGGCATGTATGACAAGATGTATGAATGTGGAAGAAGCTAGGAATGTATGCCAGGATAGACGTGTGTGGCGGTCCGTTCTCTCTGCCTACCCCTGGGAAATGGCGTCTTTAATTTTGGGTGAGTCCCTAACGTGTTCAGTGTTCACGACGGGACCTTAACAACGCCAACGGCGTAGGTAGCTGGATCCATGTACGTTCGTCGTAGGTATTATGTACAAATGTACATGCGGAGAACATACAGTGATGGCCACTCTTCATTTCACACCTATTGGGCATCACGTCCCGCAGAGAGGGCTAAAAATATCGGCAATCCATTGTTCAGTGGAGCGAGTCACTCGCGCTGACTGCTCGCTACCTCCACGGCGGAACCTTCAGTGGACATTTTAAAACAATTATGAATAGTTATTGCAATTCATTACATACATTAGTAATCGAAATTTATTAGCTTCAGCGAAATGCTATTGCTTCGCTGTATTGCTATTTTCCTACATTCTCCAGTATCTTTCAGGATTTTTCGGAATACTGATTTTCTTTTGGGATTGATTGGCTTAAATCTAGTTTTCTTTGTTGGTAGATGTCCGAAACGGGGTGTCTTTTAAATAAGCAAAATAACGTGAAAATGTTGCTCCGTACGAACCGTAACAGAACGGCCGGTGGAGGGGTGGTGACGGCTCATGTTCTCCCGATTGGACCTGTTTCTCCCGGTTTACCGACGAGTTAATGAACGAACATACCCTATCGCCGTCAGAATTGGGAAAGTTAGATCAAGGGTGACAGACAAATTAATTCTATATACTGAGGTGTACCGGCGGTGATAGGGGCGGGATATTGAAGGCAACAAAATTTAATGTAAATTCTAAAAAACGTGATTTTTTTGTAAAAAAAGAATATTGAAAAAAATCAAATATTTATTCATTCCTACAAATAAATATATACAAAAAATAAAAATAACCTATCCGTAAATCTACGAGGCCAAAAGCCCTGTGTTGAGTTGGAATACAAAACAATTAAAAGTGGTAGTAAAAAATAATTGTTCAATAAAGGCAGGATTTTTTCAGTTGTATGAAAGTTTTTCAGTTCGCGGTCCTATCTGGGCCCTGATCACAATGGGAAGTTAACAGAGTTATCTTCGACTGTCTACAAAGAAAAACCTATATTTGTGTACGAAAATGAGTATAATAAAATACATAAAACATCATTGTTTTTAACCACTAATTTTTATTTTTTTTCCCCCGTCCGGTTTCAAAGCAAACAAGCTTCTTCGTCAATGTTTACGTAACTAATTACACACATTAGTTATGTAAAGCTCGACGAAGAAGCTTGTTTGCTTTGAAACCGGTCGGTGGTAAAAAAATAAAAATTAGTGGTTAATAATAAATTTCTTTTATTATAATGAATAACCACAAAGCTAGTGCTTCAAATATAAAATTTATAGAAAATGAGTATATTTGAATGAACATTTAAAATATCTTTGTCGGTGACCTATAATTGAACATGTTTAGAATAATAAATTGTACGCATATTCTGCTTTTCATACAGAAAACTTGATTTTTAGATAAATGTTAACTTCCCATTGTAATCGGGGCCCGGTATTTATAAGAATTTTCAATCGATGAAGATTTATTAGAGTTTTCATCATCGGTTGTTATTGCCATTATAGATTATTGCAATTGCTAATGCTAATTATGACATCACTACTGCACATCGGCCGCAGCGACTGCAGCGACCGCAATGGTTAGTACGCGCAACGTGCGGCCTCCGCTCGGACCCGGAGACCCGTCTCCGATATTATAATATCATCTAACATTCTCTGTGGCGGTATTACGGAAGCAGTATTAATGGCGGTAACTAATCGATTAGTAACTCCGTATTTCGTCAGCTTTTCACCGCGAGAATTTGCTCTCAAAAGGTCATTTCAAGTTATGTCGGTTCTCCGCAAAAAATATCTTCTTTGATCTGTTGTTACCGAAGATCCTTTAGCGTGTCATTGCCTCGATTATGATGGGAAGATACAATTTATCTACAAAGTAAAATTAAGTTTTCTGTCTGAAAAATACAATATGTTTACAACTTTTTTTCTAAACATGTTCAATTACCGGTTACCGACGAAGATACGAGTACTTTGAATTTTTATACAAATATACATCCTTTCATACATAAATATCGATATTAGTTTATACCGTCTGAGTTATATACCGATGAAGATAGCCGTTCTTAATCGCGGCCCGTGTCTTCGTTTTGTACGTTCCTCCGTATCAATCGCACGTGGCACTATATAAGTTGTCCATAATAATATAATGTTGTCGACATGTATTTTGCTCTCGTTTCCGTTACATACGAAAAAACACCGTGGCTTTGTGCTAACTCTTCAAAATTCTAACTCGATTCTAGCATATTCTATAATTCTTACTCAAAACGTTTTTATGACATATTTGTAGCATCGTGTTTTTTCTTAAATAAGAAGTACCCATGTATTTTTCTTAAATATGAAGTACGTACGAGGATTGACTGCTAAATTCGATTGAAAAAAAATTCATTCACATTATTATCGTGCCTAAAATTATAACATTTTTATGCAAACTAAAAGGTTTAATTAGTTTCTAATTGATAAAACACTTCGGTGAAAAACCGGTTGGTGGAAAATAAAAATTAGCGGTTAAAAACAAAGTTGTTTTATTTATTTTATTATTTTATGATAAAAGTCTTCTTTAGTTTAGATAAAACATATTGAAAATACAACCTTTCGCATTTGATTAATATGATCAGTTTTTGTTCATCTAAAAAAAGCCACCTCTTTTTGCATTTTTCGTCTTCCATTTATATTTCTAATGTTTTATTATTTTTATTATTTTTAATGCATATTTACGTGTATTATTTTTAGAAATGACAGAATATTAAACTTTATAAATTACTTTCCAGAATGTTCCCCCCGAAGCTGGGCCATATTGATGCTCAGATAGACTGAATGCCGTGTTCGGCGGGAGAGTTTCATCTTTGGGTGAGTTTTATTCTTCAATTAAAAAGATATGCTATTCATTTTATTATCCACATATTATGTAGAGGATTTTTGCTACGTAAAAATCCCGTTATTTACAAATAACGTATGTATAAAATATGCGTAGTGTTTCCATCATAGAGATATGTGGAATAAGCGGGCTGCGCGGATTTTATCTCTACGGTTTTCACTGCAGGAGTCATGTACAAATTTACAAACGATTATTCAATTCTGGATGTTTCATAACGCGTTTTATTTTCTGTCAATCAATCGAAGGTGAAACATAAATATTTATTCAATTAATAGTATGTTGGTATGTTTCCAACAAAACGCTCGATCGAGTATGTTAATTTGCACAGTCCTCTATCGCTTGCTATAGTGGTTAGTGCGTTTAGCTATCGAGTACGAGTTTCGGGTTTCGAATCCTTATAATCATAGTGCCTGAACTGGCGTACGAAGATTATATGTACCCATATGGCAAATTTTGTTTCCTTGGTTAAAATGATCGAAATATGGAGTTTTTCAAAGTTTCGTTTGTACATTTTTACGGATAAGGGTGCGAAAAATAAAATCTACATGATCCGTTTTACTACAAATAATGTCATAATTATCAGCATGATTGCCTATCTGCACCTAATGATGCATAAGGCACGGCATCGGTACATCTATCGCAGCGTATCTCAATATTTTTTTGCTACACGAAGGCGAGATCAGTCTATACGGTTCAGACGCCAGTCCAAGGACTTTTAAATATTATTTCGAATCTGAGTAAAAACAGCATTCTACCTCAATTAGTATTACTGTACTAGTATTTTTAGTTTTTCTCTTTTTTGGGCATACACAGTGTAAGTCACTCTCCGAGCACGAAACGAGCTAGTCTCATTTTGGAAAAATTACCGTTTTAATTTTAACATATTACAACAGACACGAAGAACATTTTACAGAAGGGAATATAGATGTCTAGGCATCCACAGGGCTTATGACCTGTCTTTAGCTGGTTTAAGTGGCCACTTTACGCACTATGTAACATTCACAATTCTGCCTATATTTAAACATCTATATTCCTTAGACTTTTCTATCTGTTAACGTTTGTGAAGTTAAAGAGCTGAAACTCTTGTTAAATTATTTCACCCACATACTAGGCAACACCTAAAAAGGTTTTTCAATTTTTATATTCTTCTTAGGCCAGGTGGATTCATCAAAATGATGAATCATTCTAATGAATTCAGAATAATGGATAATGTTACACAATGTGTAAAGTGGTCACTTAAACCAGTCAATGACAGGTGATAAGCCCTGTGGATGCTTAGACTCCTATATTCCTTTCTGAATTTCTTCATGTCTTGTAATATGTTAATATTATCCCTAGGGGGGTGAATCCAGTATATCTTCAAACATTTGGACAAACTTTAAACATTGTTACAGTTTTATTTTCGATTTACTTATTTTATATCTTGTTTCGATTACATTTATGAGCACACCCTATTTATATATGTGTTTATATTTGTTTTCCTATACTTAAAATATATTTAAATAAATGGCTATGCTTTAATTTTAATTGTATTATTTTACTCTATTTTCTTACTTTAAAAAAATATTTCTCTAAATCATTTTTATCTGTTTTTTCAAAAGTTTTTTCTTCTTAATAATATTTTTAAAAGCATCAAAAACAAAATAATATGTGTTCATTATTTTATACGTACACAGTATTATGTCTGTACTCTTTTATTTGATTATTAATTAAAACTTATGTCTGAGCACACCCGATGACAAACTATTATTGAATAGTTTATCGGGACAAAATATTGTTTTCTTTATAATGTATTATTATTGTAATAATGTGTATATTTTATTGAAAAAAGACTGAAAAAAAGATAGTTGATTATGATAGTAAACAACATGTATAATTTTATGTAAGTATATTAATTAATAAAAATATATATATTTATGTATTGCGGTGTAAAAATACCCTTTTAAATAAATATTAAATGTCAGCCTTGTCGGTGGTCGACTCCGAGTATAATGCATTAATTTATATTTTTATGTAAACATTTTTATTTTTTTTAACATTTACATTAACATTTTTTTTTGCACCACAACAGGCCAGGAGGCCTAATTACAGTGGTGAATTACATCACAAAGCACCCAGGCTTGAGAAAAATCACATTTTAATTTTTGTGATCTCACTGGGAATCGAACCCGGAACCTTCCGTGCGTGAATCAAGCGTCTTGACCACTACACCACGGAGGCCGCCACGTAAAGTGTTTAATAATCTAATGCCGAAGTATTTGATAAGTGAAATTATATTAAATACAAATGTGCACACCTACAGATTTAGAAAAAGGATAAAGCTGTCACAAAATAGCTTAATGCATGAAGGGTTAAAACTGTACGATAAGATGCATGCTAGTATGAAGAAATGAAAGAAAATTTATTGATATAAAAAAAAGATGTTATGTTAATTGTAATACTGTAGATGTACATATATAAAAATATTAATCATAAGGTATTATTTATTACACAAAACATGGAATAGTAACTAACTAAAGGAAACAAATTATACCATTATGCATTCCGTACCTCGACCGCATTTGGCAAGGTAAGCTTTACTGTGTATGTTGTAATGGGTACTTCTTCCGGTCCAGAATAAGTATATCCTTTAGTGACGGACCGAAATAAAATTTTCAGCTGAATCCGAAACGAAATTTTGGCTTCTGTTCTAGTCTCGGCCGAATTCGAAAAAAATAAGTTAAAAGTCTGTTCAAAACGCCCGAAATGCCATTTTTATTTTTAAACCTTACGAGTTCATTAAAATAAGCGTGAAGTAAAATACACGATCAAATAAAAGGCATAAATTTAATTAGTAAATTTGTTTACTTTCAGAAGTTTGGGTTCGTTGTTATGTTTTACATATGTATAAATTATAAGTAACATGAGCATTATTCTGTAACTAATTTGTTTCGTTAATTCATTCGTATCACGTGAGAGGGAACGAGAGCGAAATACGATTTTGATTGCGTTAGAGTAAGAAGGATATATGACGAACGAACAAACTTACGAAACGAAATTATGACAAAATAAGCCTGCTGTTCTTCAATGTACGACATAGGAACTTTAACTTGTTAACTATAAAGAAATTATAAATATGAATGATTTGAGAACTATTAACTATGGTAAATAAATCACAAAATCAGGCTAGTTTTTTTTTAATGATAGACAATGCAATAATAACTAATTATTTGAATGGACAACGATCCAATATCTCTAATTATTGATCCAATATAGCAATATTTTTTATATACAAAAAATCGGGAAGAATCGAAAACGAGTGCGTTAAAAATGACAACTAACAACACGCATCGGCTGAAAGTCGAAACAAATTCACGCGGCCGAGTCACGAGCCATAAGATGCACCCGAGTACAGCCGAACGTAATCCGACTCATCCCGACCGCAGGACTCGGCTGAGCTGAAGTTTGTTGTGAATGTTACACAGTGTGTAAAGTGGCCACTTAAACCAGCCAATGACAGGTCATAAGCCCTGTAAATGCCTTGACTTCCATATTCCCTTATTAATGGTATTCTCCATCCCTGTTGTAATTTGTTAATCTTAATGATCCCCGAGGGGGTGAAATCCAGTCTTTTGTCTATGAACATTTGGACAAACTCAAATATATTAATGAAACCAACTGGTCCAAGAAGTTTAAAAATTGAAAAATTGTTTTTACTATTAAATTACGAAAATGGCGCTTTATAAGTTATCCATAATTATTATTATTATTGCCTTCTCTTAGATGTTCTTCATCTCTGTTATAATATGTTAATATTTAAATATGAATTTTTTTTTTTGTAAATGTCAAACTACGCCTAGCAGCTCAATTGCGAAGCTCTTCTTAGTTGCCGTGATGCAACAATTGAAGTACGTTTTCAAAATATAATTTACGTAATTTAATATTATCTTTTCGTTCCTAAAACTCCAGTGAGTTGAGAAAACAAGTACATGGGTCGAAATTATAAGGAATTTTAGGAAAGAACCTGATTGGAAGTCACCAAAATCGAATGTTGATTGTCAACGTTAAAATACAAATTGTTTATGTATCAAAAATGAGTATCCTTTAATATTTCGTAGCATGTGCATGCTCGCTAAATGCAGTCCCGGTATAAATAACCAGTGCTTAGTATCTATGGGGACGTTTCGTGCCACCGCTTTTTTCAATATTTTACTCTATAGGTCAGGTCATGTCTATGTATTGTGTCAATGGTTAAGTGAGAGTTGTCGATGTATTATTTGTTCGCGTTGCCCAACTCATTTCGGGAAGAGTATCGCGATGCCAGCAAATAGTTCATTAAAAGCAATAACGATGCATGATTTTATTTTTACCGAGTTTTTGCGCTCAACTTAAATCTTCCAAAGGTTTATTTAGTGCACCGGTCAATGTATCATCACGTATGACCGAGAGCTCTAACCTTACATCAACTTGTACAGTTTAGAGGACATTCCTGGTCCCCGTGTAATATGATCTCTCGCCCTTCTGTCCACTCATGCTCCCCGCACCCGTCAGACCGCTAGTTGCTAGTTGTCCCGAGTGTCAAGTTTTTGCAGACACCCTCTTGTCTGATCCGTGCCATCTTTCTATCGCTAAAACAAAATGTTTCAAATGCTACTTCTCCGAGCGGATAATGTGCGATTAATCAATGTAAACTACCACGTCTGAACGCGTACGATATTTTGTAATTCTAAAACCGTTATAAACAAAAGAATGATGCAAAAGCCTAAACTCCCGAAGTGCAATGGAAAGTCTGATGATGTTTGTCTATTGTCCGGCTTCTCCCAAATGAGTTTCATGTGGTTTCTTCATAAAACTCCGAGCTCCTAAATATCGCCATAGCCAGCAATCTCGCCAAAAGTGGTATTCTGAACGAAAAGCGCGCGTAGAAAATGCGTTTTTAACGCGTATTTACGTACTAAATACACGCTAACAGAGCTATCTCTTCGCGCGCAATTCCGTTCAAAATACCAGCCCAGGGCCCCGATTACAGTGTTAAATAAATAAATGCTTCTTTTAGGTAAAATTGTCTCCCATCCTGCAACCATGCCATGTAATCTATACTTGATATTATAAATGCAAAAGTGGGTTAGTTTGTTTGTATTTCCTTCACGTCTCAACGGAGCTACCGATTTACATATTTTTTTTGCATACGGATAGCCGGAGACGTTAGAAGTAAAAAAGGATACTTATTTTTCATCAACAATGATCAATATTATTGGAAAATCAGTAGGCGTACCGCCTGTTGGGCTGCCAAAATAATTACTTTTAAATGGTTTTTTTAAATTGCCATAATTTACTTACTTCCGGTTAGTGTGGTTTGTTTTTGTTTTGTAGAAGGATTTTGGATTTGTGAACAGAATAACGATGCTGCGTCGTCATAGACTAACGAATCGTCGTATTTTTTTCATAGCGATCGTTGGAAGACCGGCAATCGATACAAGCTACTCTCTATCCCGAAAAAATATATCATTCGATCGAGAAAATCTAACGAATCGTCGTATTTTTTTCATAGCGATCGTTAGAAGACCGGCAATCGATACAAGCTACTATCTATCCCGAAAAAATGTATCATTCCATCGAGAAAATTCTTATTGTTAAACGACTAACTAATTAATTACTTAACTAATTTCTCCCCTGTGCCACGCGAGCGAAGCCACGGGTAAAAGCTAGCCAATAATAAGATTGATTTCTAATTTGCTGTTCGTATAATCTTAACTTCCGAGCTTCTTGTAAGAAGAATAATAAGGTTTTGTTTTCAGGCCACATGAACTTTTTACGCAACTTTTTTATAAGTTAAGAGTCGGTATTTCCTTTCGTTTCCCGACTTGTGAACGACTTGTGAACAAACACTCGCTTTATTCGAGTAGTCTGTACTCTATATTGGGCTCTAAACAAACTCCAAATAGCAGGAACATTTCTGTGTAACTTTTCGCTTTTTTGAAACGATGATCAGCCGCGAACAGTTATGTGCGAATAAACAGTGTTTCTAATTTTACGATCAGTTTATTATTCTAAATATGTAGATCTCCGCTAACTATACATATATACGAGTACTACATAACTCATTCTTGTAACCGTTCGCGACTTTAAATTTTAAATAAAAATTAAAAATGATTGTAAATGAGGGAGGGGATTAAAAGCAAAAACACCACTGCCCATGAACACTGTTTTCGGGAAAACCAACAAAACCAGTAGCGAATAGGCTTTTTGATCAATTTAAAATGAATAGTATTTTCACTACTGGTAATATTACTCGAGAGTTTTCCCAAAAACAGACAGTGGTGTTTTTTTATTTTAACCCCCTCATATTATATGTAAAATATTTATTAATATAAAAAACAATTTATACAGGTATATATGGTTAAATGGCGGACTCATTGCCACTGGCATTTTCTTAAAATCAAACCAAACATAAAATATCATATGGATAATAAGTGTGATGTAATTCAACACTGTAATTGGGCCTCCTGGCCTGTTGTAGTGCAAAAAAAATATTTAAAAAAGTGCACATAACACACTCAGTGTTAGCTATTTTATTAGGTCCGTCTAATACAAATACATTACTACGAATTTTGGCGACAACGCTCTTCACGCGTTCTTTCAAGTGGATGTGATTATCTAGTTGAATGCTTAAACGAGAACATTGTGAAATTGTTTTGAATATTTTGGAAATAAATTTTATATTTAAACTTAATGGGGATGCCTAGTTCCGCCTTAAATTTATGATTTTTAAGTTTTTAAATTAATTTTTTTTTGCACCACAACAGGCCTGGAGGCCCAATTACAGTGGTGAATTACGGCACATAACACCCAGGCTTGAGAAAAATTACATTGTAATTTTGGTGTTCTCATCGGGAATCGAACCCGGAACCTTCCGTGTGTGAGTCAAGCATCTTGCCCACTACACCACGGAAGCTGCCAATAATAAATATTAAAGATAGGCTTATAGAAGCGAACCAATTTGCCACTGATCGACACCTTTCACTGATATCTTTAGAAAAATATTTCAATCACCTCTGGAGTCAACAAATTAAGCTGTGTCATTCGCGAAAATAGTACAATGTGTGTAAAGCTATTTTAGGAACCTAGTTTATTTATATAAATCATAAATAGTGGAGGTCCTAAAATACTACATTGTGGTATCCCCTTTTTCGCAATTTTCGTTTATTTTTTTAAATTACGACTTTCTATTTCCTATCGTATAAGTACGACAAACCATCGCGACACAATATTACGTATGAATATCCATTATATTTTGTTTAATAGCCGTATGTGGTCAGCATTATCGAAAGCCTTACTAAGATTTAAAAAGACTTCGACGGATTTTCTGCTTTCATGTATTGAGTTTGGAAAGATAAAATGGCAGTAGTGGTTATACGTTCTTTTCTGAATCCAAATTATTGCTAAAAAAATAATTGTCATTTTCTAGAAATTCGTGTGTAACATAATTTTTTTTTCAAATATTGAGAAATTGCTTACTAATAAAATAGTTCCGATTTTTAACCATTTTTATGTACAGGAACCATAAAAGTTATTTTTTAAATAACTTGGAAATACACACGTAGAAAACGATAATTGAATTTAATTACAAATTGAGGTAGGAAGTACCTATCTCTGGGCAGTATTTAATTATTTTGATCGGTATTTTATCACATCCTACGCTTTCAGAGAAGTTCGAGGTCTAATTAATTTTGTATATTTTATCTTAAAATACCAATAAAATAAAATTTGCCTAGCATTGCAAGAGGTCTCGAGTTCGATTCCTGACTTGGTTGACGTGAAATACTGATTTAAAAGGGTGTTTTTGCACGATAATATTTCATAATCCCTGGACTGGCACCCGGAGCGTAAGACTAATCATCTTACATTCATGTAACAAATATGATCAATATACGCTGCGATTGGTCATCCAATACCGTTCCCTATGCACCATTAGATGTTGAAAGGGAATGACGATGTAAAGAAATTGTTGAATTTGTTTGCTCAGTTAATACAAAATAAAGCCTTTAGAATCATTTTGAAAAAAAACAGATATACTAGGGTAAAGTCGATGGTAAATGAAATGAAATTATTAACATATAAACAAATAATATTTTACAATACAATGATATTTGTTCATAAAATTATAAACTCTAATAAAAAAACAGAATTGCATGAACACGATCACAATACTAGAGAAAAGAACAAAATTAGACTTCCATTTAGGAAAAAGGCAGTCACAAAATTCAATTTTATTTAAAGCAATTAAAGAGTATTACGAAATGGAAAAAAATATTTGTGAAGAAAAAAACATATCAAAATTTAAAATAATGGTCAAGACATATGTGATAAACAATTTATAAATTAAATATATTTGCAATGTTATTATTAGAACACACATAACAATATGTATGATATGTGTGCCCTACTTTAAGATTTAAGATTTAGATTTAGTTTACAAATTGTTAAACAAACGTATTTTCAGAAACCTGTTGTTATTTGAAAGATTTAAAACGACGATGTTATGTGGTTTGGTGTTCATATTTTATTGGAAATTATGACATTAATAATGTGCAAGTACATAATATAATTTTTTCTTTTCGTGGTTTTCCAATCCGTTAATTTTATACTCATTTTCGATTAATTTCATTCACGGATAAAATGTTTTTTCATGCATCGCGATAATACATCTCGTGAATAAAATTGTTGACCTCGCTGGTTTGATAACATATCAATATTCCCCACTGCGCCACTGCTCCCGCTGACAGCTGATTACTGATATTCTGGTGATTAATAATTCCGCTGACGCTGACGGCCAAAGTAATGCTGGGCAAGAGCGTCGATCCATATATTCGGGATGGTATTTTCTCGTTTACTGAAAAGAACTATGCTAATATTTGCCATCTTGACGCCAATACGGAACTCATGGATCGTCTGGAGCGTTTGCAGAATCAATGCATCCGCTTTATTTTCAATCTCAAAAAGTATGACCATGTATCACCTCTTCGCTCCGAACTCAAGTGGCCTTATTTTTATCAGCGCATAAACTTTCAATCTCTCTCTCTTCTTTAATAATATTCTTCACAATCATTGCGCTCCAAAATATCTTGTTGAGAATATCATTTACCTTTTTGATCATGGTCTTTCGCTTCGCTCTTCTCAGGAGAGAACACTTTTTATTCCTCGACATATCACATCATTTTTCAGCTATTCCTTTTCCGTCCAAGCCGCTAGACTTTGGAATGAACTATCTCTTCATATAAAAAATGCACCTTCTCTAGCCACCTTCAAGAAACGCCTGAAACATTTGTTATATATTCCCAGAATCCTGAACTTCTTGAGTTTTTACTGCTTTTTTTTTCTCAAATGTAATTTTTTTTATCCCTTTTCTTTCCTTGGTTCCTCTTCTCACTCCTTCCAAACTCATCTGATCCTACTTTTCCTCATCATTGAAAAAGTATAACATAATGTAATGTATAAAAGTAATACATAAATGTTAATATGTGCAAGCCTTATCTCCCAATTAAAAATACAGCGGTTATTTTTAATGAATGTTATTTTTTTTTTAATATTTTATTTTGACATGTATGTTTCTTTTGATGTATATTTTTGTTTTTTTTAGTACAAAATTTTGACCAATCTCTTCTTTTGACCAGTCTGTTTTTTGGTTGGCTGGAAGATAAGTCCGCCAAAGTACTTTTTTTTAAACTTTAAGTTTTAAATAAATAAACTATGTATAGTTCGTCGACCGAATCATTAAAAATGTGTGTATCTAATAATAAGACTCGCTAAGATTACGAGAACGTGGATTACTACAAATTAACTGAATTTATCGGATGTTTTGATCCGGGTGTTCGGCGTTCTAATAGGCTAACACTGTGTTTGCTGAACAAATTAAGGCTCTAGGAAATCGAATGCGAGAATTTTATTCGACATGTGTGTCGAGAAATGGCATTCCTCTTAATTTAGCCAATATTGTCTTTCTTTAGAATTGAGTAACACTTGTTAACACATTACGCGTTGCCACCGGCAGAATGTCGGCACTACAGTGTACAGTGTCGAGTGTTCTGAGCAGGAGGCGTGTGACGTGGCGCAGGCGGCACGCGGTAGTCAGTAGTCGGGTGACCCTCGGCTCATCTCGCCTCGTATTACCAACGAGGACGAGGACGAGGACAGCGCCCTTGGGGTGTTTTTTTTATATAAAAATGACGCTTTATAAATCATCTCGAATGATAACCTCTTCCTGCGTCCATTGATCCTCTAAATAGCTAGGTCGCAACACCCCTCACCCTGAATACGACATTCTCAGTGAAAGTCTTCGCTCATGATAATCGTTCGTATTTTTTGTGACTGCTTCGAATTAAGCTTGCACTCGACCCTATTTAATTACCGAGTGCATCGAATTGGCTATTGTGTATTCGGTGGTAACCCGAGTTATCAGTGCGCACACTAGTGAAATGTTCACCCAGAATTATTCCGTCTCTTATTATCTTGACACAGATTCATCAATGCCACACAATTCACACTACACATCTCGCACTCGTTCCATTCACGATTGGATTCTCGAGTGAATTTATTTGTAGTGGGTTACTTGTCATATTAATTCACGTATTTTGAAAATATATTCTATTCGGAGAAAACTATTCGTGTATTATAGCAAAGTATAATTATATTTCGCGATAGTAATTTATTTATTTATTTAAACGCATTGTAGGCTTTTACATGTTTTACATATATAAATATAAAAAAAAACAGACATGAATTTTACACAAAAGAAAAAAATTTAAATGATGTAATAAGAATAAGAAAATAAAAAAATATCAAAACTAATCTTACATATTAGTAAAAAATATACTAGTTTACATGCAGTACATTCATATATTCCAGTTGAGAGAACAGGAGTTCATTTTTTCCCATCAGTTATATTAAAAGAATCTTAAAATTGGAAGAAGTAAGAAAAATAATAATTAAGAATACAGATATAAGTTAATAACAGGTATACAATTTAAAACAACACAGTATTATTTAGGTATTAAAATTTGAAGATAATAAATCGGTACACTGCCTTTTAAAATTCAAAAGTGTTATATCAAATATATCCATATCATTTGCGTATTCATTTGCAAATGCATGAATTCTCCTTATAGGCGAGTGTCCACTGTAGTTTGTTGTAGATACATTTATATAGAAGAGTTTTTTAAGTCGAGTAATCCGGCCGGGCACTAGCAAGTTCATTAGTTTTAACAGTTCGGAACAGTCAAACATTGAATGTAATATTTTAAATAAAAATAACAAATTATTTGATTTACTTGTAGTTCCCAATGTTTGTAAATTTTAATATTTATTTTAGTATGTATAATTAATATGTTCAACTGAAATACCTAATTTAAAATGAACGAAACGTAAACATTTATGTTTAACTCTTTCGGTAGTGTTTATATATACTTTATAATATGGTGACCATATAACTTTATAATATGGCATTAAAGTTGACTACGTACTAAAGCAACATATAAAATTTTCATTACATAGACTGAGTCAAAATCTCTAATCGTTCGCAACATCCGAGTATTTTCGTGCTTTTATTAGTTATGCTCTGTATTTGTTTGATGCAGTTTAATTTTTTATCAAATATAATACCAAGATCAGTCACTCGCTCTAAATGCATAGAATTTATAGAGTAGTTGAAAGCAATTGGGTTCTTATTTAGTAAATAACTGATAACCAATTGCGGATGCAGTAGATAGTCGATACCGCAATTTGTCTGTCAAAATGTCTACTTCATTTCTTAGCTGAAGAAAATTACGTAGAACTTAACGATGTTTTATTGGTTTAGTCAAATTTAATAGGTAGTTGGTGCGGAATGAGTCACGTGATTAGCTGAGTGGGTAAATAATAAAGGTCCACACGTGGAACCTAGCGCGTGGGGGGCAGCTTGTGCCGTAGTCTGTAGTACATTATGCTCTGTACACTGTACAATGGTAGCAGTAGCAGGACTAAGACGAATAACTAGAACAGTAATTTGGATTAACCCGACAATCAAGAATTGTAAATTGTCTTCCTACGCGCCATTGAATGCACCTAATAGCTTGTTTCTCTAAATACTTGAACTGGTCTCCAGTATTCACTTTCTACATCCTACTTTTGTAGCAGCACCGGCGCTAGACTTTAGTTCCTTTTGCGGTAAAGCAACTTGATTTAAATCTAAAAACATCCGCTGTATTTCATTGCTGTATACCGTCACCCGGTCGAAGTGTATGTACATATATTCCTTACTATCTTGCAATTTAACTCTTTATATGACACCTAGAACAAAGTGGTATATACATATACAGCCAAAATCGAGATATTTATTTTTTAATATATCGTATTTAATAAGTTTTGTCACAAGAGTATCACAATAACACACTCACGCACTGGTAGATCAGTATAGCTTTTTCGAATGCAATAGGTTTTATTTTATCTTGTAAAATAACATATTTTATTATGTTAACAAGACGTAAATCTACACAAAATATGATTGTGTTTTCTTTACAAATTGTCTTTTATAGGAGCTAGGACTATCCAAAAAGCCCCAAAAGCGCCTAGCTTAATCTGCCGTCCTCGGATGTAGGGTATACAAATATGATAACTATTGTTGATGTTTTACCATCGGCTGACAACACAGAGTTGTTCTTCCTTTCGTAAGACCGAGATATTTTGTCGTGATCGTAGAACAGCGACGAATGCATGAAAAATGCGACATTGACTTTATTTTATATATGGGCCACGATTATAAACGCTATCTTCATCGGTCCATATCGAGACGGTATAAAGTAAAATAGATATTTATGTACGATAATGTGTATATTTGTATGAAAATTCAAAGTATCTTCGTCGGTAATCTGTAATTGAACATGTTTAGAATTTAAAAAAATATATATTGTACTTTTCGTACAGAAAACATAATTTTACTTTGTAGATAAAATTGAAGATACATTTTAACATCCCATTAGAATACGGGCCCTGATCTTGAAAAGTTTATATAAATATATCAATGCTTTATATTCCAGGTTTGAGAAAATAAGTATATACTTATAACCCAATTATCAAACTTGTCAAGTTGTGACATAAAGGGCCCTACTCATAAACTCGGCATAAAGTGCACCTAAGTATAGTGATATAATTCGGATGGGAATACCATCCTTATTCTACCACTATAATGAGAATGGTATTCCCATCTGAATTATACTACTATACTTAGGTGTAACTTTATGCCAAGTTTATGAGTAAGGCCCAAAGAGTAAAAGAAATTTAAACCGCTCTCACGTAAAGTTGAAGAAAATCACATGCGCCGTTGTTCTACGATCATGACGATTTATTTGTACATAAAGTTTGCGTACGAAGTCAAGTACGCAAGTACGCTAGTGCGCTACATTCCACAGTTGTAGGCGTGCATATTCAGCCACTCACTACTCAGTGGCCAGTCAAGTAGTAGTACTGGTTACTCGCTACTCGGCAGTATCCAGTAGAATGAAGTATGAATCAAATCCCGAACTGGTTGGTATTCACGCAGCTCTAACTTTCTCACAACTGCAGTGTTCTAACTCAAAAAAAGGATTCGGATCATTATTAAAGCAGGTGAAAAATACTCTTGTTTCATTCGCATTCCCCAACATTAGCCATTTCTTAAAAACAAGACAGTTAACGATGGACTTGCGTTGCACAGTGAACTTTTACTCACACCTTTTTGTTAATTTATTTGATTCCACCTCCATTTACCCACCAAAATTACAAAGCGGTCAGTTTATATTTATTACTGGTATCCCTAAGTACATATATTTTTTCTGCTTACAGTGGTAGTAGGCATAACATAAAAAAGTTTGTTTTTTAGTTTGCCAGCTGACTTCTGGCTTGTTTGTTTTGGAGCGAAATCTTGTCGTCTTTCTGAATGATATTTCAAAAAGTTTTAAATATATTTAAATAAAATTAAACTTATTTGATTAAATTGATATACATATATTGTAATATAACACACGTTTCATGAACTTTAACGATTTACCATCAAGTTGAGAGCCAGTGTTCTTTAAAAGTAAACGTTAAATTAGTTATATTTCTTCCGAACTTTTTCTTATAATTACTTTAGTACATAATATTATTCATTTTTCAATATTTTTTAGTATTCAATTTTATTTATTCTTTTATATGTACAAATGAACATTACAAAATAGTATCTTAATTCATACATGTGGTCCGTGGTAATTAATTGTAATTATTATAATTCATTGTATTTTCAAAATCAATATGGATATTGTCGAGGAAAGTTTTTATGCACAAATGTAAAAAAATAAATAAAATAGAATTACGTTGCTAGAAAAACGCAACGTGTTCGGCCTTAGTCGTTGTGACGTCAAGATTCGTGATAATGTTCTAAACTAATTTTTATGGCCAGGAAGAAATAAACATGGATCGTGACGTATTAGGGGCGTGGCCAATGGAATGACAGTTTTTGCGGGAATTTTTTTATGCTACTAGTTATTAGGGAAAATGTTTTTTTTTTACTGGACTGTATTTCATAGACCTTTATTACTTTAAAAATGTAAAAAAAAAGTGATATTTCCCTATTCATCGAAACGTAGGTCGAGGACGATCGAGAAAGACGTGGCATGATCAGATAAATCAAAATTTCATGTCTGGTTATGTCAAAAGCACACAACCGAAGGACATCTATGACAAAATGTACGAATGTGGAAGAAGCTAGGAATGTATGTTAGGATTGACGTGCGTGCCGGTCCATCAGTAGGAATAGCAGTAAAGAATAAATGGGAAAAACTTCCCGAAACAAATGCATAATGATTGAAATAACCCGAAATAAAAGCTCTCCAACGCAGTACGGAGGGGAAATGCTAAGCTTACGCATTTCGCTCTCTAATGAAATGAAATGAAAATAGCAATAATTTTCTTCAGAAGTAGGTACGAGTACTAGTGCGAGTACCGAGACGGTATTGAGATAGTCCGTCCGGAGTGCGGGCTCGCGGCTCGTGGCAATGACCCGTCAACTGCCAACTGCCAACGTGACGCGTACCTTGGACCACCGCTCCTTTCCGGAAGCTGCAGTGTCTTCACTCTTCACTCGCCACTTCCGCCTGCATTTAGATCCTACAATCTTGTAATCAGACCATACGCATCAATGACATTCAATTAAATCGGATTAATGATCTTATTCTTTATCGTTATACTTTTTTTAATGTATTTTCGTAATCTTGAAATGTGTAAAAAATAATGATCCTTGATTTATTTTTTTTCTTAAACCGCGTAGAATCCGTTAATTTTGCTGTAAATTGATTTGGAGTTCAGTGGTTTTTTAAACTAGTTAAATCGGTTAATTTATTGTTAATAGACTTAAGTGTTTTATCTCTATGTACATATGTTTTATGTATGTAAATTTTAATCAATAAATTAATCAAACTATTGAAATAAATAAAATAAATGATATAAAAAAATAATCAAAATAAATCTAATTAAATAAATGAAATAAATAAAATAAAATATATTAAATAATATAAATATTTAAAAAAATAAAAAATAATAATAAATCTTACGTAATGAAATACGGTAAAATTTTCTGCATATTTAACTCAAAGCACCAAAAAAAATTTACCTTCCGTGGTTTATCCTTTAAGGTGTTACATTTTTCCACTTGAGTGAAAATATACCGAAAACGGAACAATTTGAACCTTTCTGGAGTAATCAGAAGCTTTTTTATGTCTTTAAAATGAATTTAAAACTTAATTTTTTCTTCACTTTTTAATTACCTAAAATAATCTCAATTAAAGTCAGCTATCGAAATTGAATAAAGCATAAGGAGAAAAGAAGACTGGCTCACGATTATGTACATTCTCGATATTCGGAATTGTTTTTGCAATATCAGTATACAAATTAATTTCCCGGAATCGGAGAGAAATCTCTGCTGGCCCCTGTCCCCTGTGCCTTCCTCCCCGCCCCCATCGATGATATCGATGTCCGCCCACGTCAGAGTTCTTAGTTTAGTCCTGCGTCCTACCTCCTACCTCCTACCTCCTACCTCAGTACTCGATACCTGCTCACTCGCCAGTCTCGGCACCTTCGGCTCATATTCAGACTGTATCATATTATTTCATATAGACTAATCGTATTATTCTCTGTTGTCTGAACTCAATATTGGATTTAACTTTGTGGTCAAACATTTTACTAAATGTTGTTAAATATTTGTATATAACCACTTACCGACTTTTCTATGTCTACCGGTTTCGAGACATACCCGTCTCTTCGTCAGGACACTGATTAAACCGATATGCAAAACCCACTATACACCTTCACCATAGTTGTTGCGCAAAAATATAAAACCAACACTACATGCGTTTTTATAAGCACATGCACTGATTAGGACAGACATGCACTGATTAAATTATGAAAATATTCTATGTTGTTTGAGAAATAGTTTTAAAAAGGTAGAGGGGATGAAGGGAGGGGTCGAGCTTAATAGGTTTATGGTGACGTGGAACATCGCATAAAGGACTATACTGACAATATTGGTAAATTATTGCTTTCCATATTTACAAGAACAACATGATATTAGACTTATTAGCTCCACATGTTAAAAATAAAATAGGATAAAATTCATTAGTTGGTTATTATACATCGATAAAGAAGCTTCTGAACTTTGAAACCGGTCGGCAGAGAAAATAAAAAATACGTGGTTAAAAAACAAAGTCTTTTTATATTTATTTTTCGAAAATGGTGTTTGTCGAATTCACGCACGATAATGCCGACTGCGGTCGTGTAAAGTAAAGGGAAAATGCATTTTCTTTCAAATAGTCAAACGATTAGAGAATAGCCTCAGTCAGCGATGCCGCTCGATGTTTAGGAACTGCGACCTCGCGAAGTGTGTGTGAGCGGGTGAGCGTGTGTGAGCGGAAATATATCTACCCTTATCTGCTATGCCAAATTTCAATGAAGTCTGTTTACCCCCTGCCGGCGGTGTCTGTGTGGTAGTGGTATTCTGTTTACACCAGCTGATATTTATAACTTGCGGCGTGTAATGTAAACATGGCCTAGATCAAACATACTAATCTTTCTCTTTCTAAATACCCTATACAGCCTCAGATTTATTGACGCTTCATAATTATTGCTATGAAAACGATTGCTGGAAAATGATTTTTTGAATAATCGCCAGTGGTCGTCATCGTTTCCACGTGTTAGAAGGTTTTGTCGCTGGTGTGTAATTATTAGTCATGTGGCATGCATACATTTTCCACCTATGTTCTATGTATTTTAAAGTTGCATAAGATTTTAGTCTGTCTGTGTGTCTTGTTTTGCTCCCATTTAACATTTGTTAATATTGTATGTTTCTGGCTAATATTACCAAGAACGGTAAAAGCTATAATAAATGAAAGAAAAAAAAACCAGTTGCACTGTTAAAATCCCTGGAACGTAATTATTCCATACATTACATACTCGAGATTGTGATATAATTGGCACTGGATGTCACGTTTAGGAATGTGTAAATCGCAGACATAATTATTTATTAATCAGTTGTATTTCAGGGGTTACCATTTGACAGGCATTTTAATGTTCAGTCAGGCATTGCTCTGAGACAAAGATTTTTGAATTTCAGTTATTTGAACAATGGACCATAAATTTCGAAGATTTGTCCTCTCGGTGGATAAATTTAAAAGTTTCTCAGGTTGCGGTATGGCTTCATCTACAGAATTTCTTCGAAGCTGAATAACTCTGTTGGCGATGTAAAAACTGTTCAATGAGTAGTTCTCGAGGAATATTGTAGAAGCTTAGTTGACAGCACGTTCTCCGGAAGCTCAAGTACTCGAGGATGCAATTTCTCCAAAAATACAAAATAGTGACACGACTGAATCAACAAACATCTGTCAATTTGTATTTTTTATTTTAACACATGATGCGAGTAAATAAAGGAATTTCTTGTTACTGACTCAATATATTTAAAATTGAGTCAGTAACAAGAAATTTTCACAATTTATTGTGAAGGCTTTTTCTTTTACTACCGTCGTCGGAAAAATATGTTCCAAGTAATGGAGTTATCATTGTTTTGTTAATACGTGCTGTATTAATTTCTTTAATTTTTTTTTCTGCCTTTTTACCTAAGATAGGCAGTTTTCTGAAAAAAATCAGGCATTTTAGGACACCCTGAACTGGCATCCCTTCTTTTTGAAATAGTAAACCCAATGTATTCCTCTTTCGCTCCTTAATCCGCCACACCGTTAAAATCGGCTTCTTTTGAGTGATGACAAGGTTGCATTATTCGTATGTATAAACTAACGCTTTTCCAGGAAAATCAATATTAATACACTATGCCATGCATTGGCATTAATGATGTATAATACAATGGATTAACTTAACCTGAACAATCATTGAATCTATTTAATTTTACAATGGGTATAGTCATAGCATGATCTAGGCAGACACGGTAAGTGTGTCATCTCAAGTCAGGAGTGATAACACCGCTTGCTTCTCGAATCCTTGCCCTTGCTGTAGGAACACATCGACATTACTGTTTAGTGTGATTTTTTTAAGTGTTCTGAGGATCCTCGGCAGAGTGGAAAAGAATCTGACGTTTATGAAATTTCCCACAGCAAAGTCAGCATCGGTACGCAACTACGGTACCAGCAAGGATATCATTGGCTTTAATATAGTTAGATATTATTTTGTGCAAGAATATTAAACCAGCCAAACGACTTCTGAACTCTAAACTGAAAATACGAAAGTATTCTAGACGATTATAATAATTAATTATTAGAGATTTAATTCATTTCTAAATATTAACGATTTAATAAAAATATGTTGAACTGATTTAATTCGCATTACACGAATGTTATAATTAGGAGACCATATTATAATATTAAGTTCAAGCAAGCTACGAACAAATAATTTATACAGTATAATTGCATTTTTTGGGGATTCGAATGGCTTAGATATTAGCAAAATAAATCCACAGTATATTTACTAGGGATGGCAAGGCTGAGAAAGATATCGAAAGGAGGGTGAGTGCCGGGAACAGGGTGAACGGTGCGCTAGAATTAACTTTGGCGATAAATGTTCGTCGCAGGAGGAGCTAAAATTAGCAGTTCACAGTGGAGTCCTAATGCTGACCCGTTAGTATGGGAGTGAGGTGTGGAATTGAAAAAAAAAACAACGATGAAAGTAGATTGCCGTCTAAATGCGATCGCTCAGGCAAATGTATGGTAAAATAATGTACGATAGATGAATAAATGTCGAGATTCGTGCATTACGTGAGGCTGAGACAAGCATAATCGATAAAATTAAGAAAGGGTTGCCGCGTAGGTTTGGACACATAGAGCCAACGGACGGCGAAAGAACGGTTAAAAGAATTTACAAAATTGATGGATGCAGAAAACAAAGAAGACTGAGAAAGACATGGCATTCATCAAATACTTGACGATGGACATATCAAAAGTCGAAAAAATCAGCGCGAGTGCATAAGATGTGTGAATGCAGAGGAAGCGAGGTCTGTGTGCAAAGACATAGTGATATGGCGTTCTATTCTCTCTGATTATCCCCACGGGAAAACGGCTTGATGGTTTGTATTGTATAAACAATTAAAAAATCTCTTCGCCTCTGAAAATCTTCGAGAAATAACCCTTCCGACATAGTAAAGTTTGATAAAATAATGTATTTTTGTAAAATAGTTTCTCGAATTTGATTCGCTATAAACTTAATGAAATAACTCTATTAAATCAGATACTGGAATTTAGGTCAGGTCTCCACCGAAGCTAATTCGATTTGTCTTGTTGTGGAAACACTACCATTTCCTGTTCTGGCAAGGGGGGCGGGCGTCTCCCCGAACCACCCTCACTACCCGAGCGGGGGAACAGGTGACGTTATTAATTCGCACAATGTTGCTCAGTATTGCATCTCTTGTACAACGGAACCGCTCACCCGTGTTATTAACAAGTTATGGATTGTGTGCACCAATTTGAGTTCATTGTGAATATATCCAAAATATTGTTAATGTTTTAGTTTCGATGCCTTTGTGCATAAGCTTTTGATTAAAAGCACAAATGGAAGCCCACCAATTATTTGTTTTGAAAACAGCATTTTATACTCAATTAGGCACAATAAAATGCTGTTATTATATCTGTACCTTAGAGGATAAAACACGGGAGTCCACTTTTTGCTATTTTGAAGTTAAAAATGCATAAATTTTCGCAATAAGCTATTTTATACCTGAATTAAACACCAAAGTCCACTTTTGACATAAAAATGCATTTTTAAGTTTAAATGAAAATCTGAAATCCACTTTGCAAAAAACATGTTTATCACCTTTAAAATCTTTATTTATTCTTCTAAATCTATTTCATCGTCTTCAAAGTACTCGCTTCCGATACAATACAATTATACCAACGTTTTTTCCAATCCTCGAATCAATTGTTACGGCAAATTTTCGGAATGACCTTTAAAGCTCCCAGCGATTCTGTTGTTATCTCTTACATCGTGTCAAAACGGTGTCCTCGGAGCGGTCTCTTAGGGAATAGCCAATAGCCAGAAGTCACACGGTGCTAATTAGGCGAATACGATGGTTGTGGAACGATATGAGTTGAATTTTTGGCGAGATGGTGCATCATCGTGGTGCAAAAACCAAGAATTGTCTGCCCATAATTCTCTTCTCTTTTTGCGAATGGCTTCACGTAAACGTTGCATAGCGCTCAAATAATACTCCTTATTAAAAGTTTATAATACTAATAATACTCCCGGCGGAAGGAATTTATAATGCACCACACCTCGATAATCGAAGAAAACTGTTAACGTGACCTTGATTTTTGAACGACTTTGGCGCGATCTTTTCAATCTTGACTCACCCTTTGCATGGTATTCGCTTGATTGGTCGGTCGTGTCCGGGTCGTATGCATAGATCCAAGACCCATCTCCAGTTATTATGCACTTCATCTTATCCCGATAGTCGGAAAGCATTGTTTCACAGACTTCACAGCGACGCTGGTTTTCCAAAAAATGAGTATTTTTGGCACCAAACGAAATTTCACTATTTTCAGGCACAAAACATCTTTCAAAATGGTCTGGGCTGATATAAATGAATTGTTAATAGTGTCATCGAGGTCTCTAATTGTCAATCGACGATTTTTGAGCTCCAAATCTTTGATCTTCTTCAGGTGTTGTTCACCAGGTTATGTTGACGTCAGGGAGATTTTTGCCTTAACACTTACCGAAGGCCTTCTGCAACATTCTCAACGCTTCTACAGCAGAAATTTCATTCAACTTTTTTGCTAAACAAAATCAGACATTGTAATAATCACTAAATTTAACTTTTTGTTGTTCACAAAACACGTGCGTAACTATTGGACAAATGCAGATATTGATATGGAATTTGTCACAGATGTCAGTGACAGTTCTACTAACCTAATTATTTTTTGATTTAAAAAAAAAAGATTTGCCAGAATCGAAGAGCCCGCGTATTTTGAATTAAAAAAAATTATTTTTTTTAAATCACAGTAGTATATTATTATTATAATTAAAATCAACATTATTTTACATAGAACGTTCTCTATAGATTAAAATTATTACATTTGCTTTAAAGTTATGATGTTTTAAAAATCGCACTATCACAAAATCTTGTTTCCTGAACATTTTGTTAAATGTGTTCTGTGATGTTATAAGTTATGTCCCATCTATGTTGCAGTCAATCTCTTTTCATGTTCCCAACCATGTCATTTGAAGTCGAAATCTGCTATTTATCAAATATTCTAAGAGTAGCATTTGTTTTCATGCCCCAATGCCCAGAATGTGTAGATCTTGGAATTGTTTGGAATAGATCTTCTGGAATTTCTTAGATCTTTTCGTCACCAAAACAGAGTGGGATGAAGATGGATTAGCACGGTTTAGCTCGAAGTCTTATATGTCGTTCGTGTTTATGAATATATTGTTTACCATTATTTTATCGCCCTCGTTTGTCTTTGCCACATAGTTTTATGTTCTTTCTGTTCAATTTTTTTGTTCGTATGTTTCTTTATATAACTGTCGTAATTGGCTTAGGCCGTATGTATAATAAATAAATAAATCCCATAGTTCGTGCTGTATTGATCAAGGAATAGCACATTATTATTTCGCAACCGGCGGATTGGAACATTGAATGTACCTATGGTCCGGTTTTGAATATAAATTGTTCCTTGAATATTATTTTTTCAAGCCCATAGGGCCTGTATTTCAAGATATTCAGATAATTTAATAATACTACTCGTAGAAATGAATAAATTATTAGTATCTCTTTTCCTTCATTGCTTTTGAATTCACGAAAATCTCACCAAAAGAAAATATAAATATTTGAGTTCTTATTATTTACTCAAATAATTTAATTTAAAAAAATGGAAATCCAGTTGTGGTACAGTGGGATTTGAACCTCGGGCCTCTGGCCCGTGAGTCCGCATTACTACCACGGGACCACAACCCGGTTCATGTTTGAAAAAATCTGACTGTAATACATATTAAGAGGATACACGATGCCGGCGGACAATTTTGATAAATTGCTATGTGAACATTGTTTTTATGTCTCTCGCAAATGCCTCCCCGATACTCTGCGTAAAAGACTGCACGTCGGACTAATTTTACCTAAACAAAATAGATGTTTCGCTGTCCCATTTTCCGCACCCCAAAACTGGGCCGCGATTACAAAAGCTATCTTCAACGCTACATATCGAGACGGTATACAGCAAAATCAAAATTTATGTATGAAAATGCATATATTTTATACATATTAAATTTAATGTATCTTCGCCGGTAACCTGTTATTAAACATGTTAAAAAAATAATGTATGGATATTTTTTTTTCAAACAGAAAACTTTATTTTAATTTGTAGATAAAACTAATATATATGTTGATTCTATTGTATAACAGGCCCTGAACCGTTTTTTTTTTTTATTTTAAGAAATAATATAAGAAAAAAAAATCTATGTCGGTAACCTTTTCCGTTTTTCCTTTTCCGAGACAAGCCAATGGTAAATTTGTATCTGCAGTGTGTAAAAAACTCACTGCTCAAATGCCATAATCCAGGGAGAAAATACGGTAATACGTTTGTACAAAGAATAGCGAGACCGAGTTTCCTCTTAAATACTTTCGGACGTGTGATCACTTAAGACAGTGACGTATTTAACTTTGGCCTATAGATATTGGATTGGCCTAGTGACCTTGTTCCATGGCTCTTAACGAACATAGTATTATAATAGTCATCGATTCATATTTTCAAGTACGATTCGATATGCTCGAGTAATATATTAGCAGTAATATAATTTACTAACGTTAAGTAGTTCATATTTATTAAAATGGCGACAATGAATATTTTCTGTAACTTCTAGGAAAACATTCCGGAGAGGAACCCATTAAAATCAATTTAAAGTTTAGTAAGTAATAACCTATTATTGTTATCAGATCCGCCGATGCCGGAGGTAAGTTATTTGAATGTCCCGATTTTGTCGATTTCTACTTCGTGAATCATTCATGAATAATATTTGTGGGTTATGGTGAATCACCTCTCTCTGTTGATCCAGCAGGCTGATCCCCCCACTCCTCATACCAGCCGAGTTTAATTACGTTAGCTAGGTTTAACTTCGAACCTTCAGTCAGACTTCGGCCGGGCTTCATGAATTAATCTGTCAGTTAAAGATGGTGGGTTCTGGACAAGCGGGGCCGACGTGCAGCCAGTTTCTCCTCTGCCAAATAATGTAAACGTGTTTCCAACATCATGTCATGTTCCGAGTATTATGATAATTTGATGCGACTATTATGGGTGATCGGTGTTTGAATGTGTAACCTAAATATGTAAAGTAAAAATACTATAAATAATTCAGTATTTTTTTATCTCACAATACAATGGACGTATAAATTATATTAACAAAATTGAATCGGATGTATCGCGCCGCATGTCAAAGGTCTTTTTTGGGAAAAAATGTTTTTGAAATGAGTTTTTTTATGTGTTAAAATGTTATTATACAATAAACGAGTATGTAATATATATGAAATAAATAATAAACAAGCATTATAAAAGTTTCGTTGCCAATATGCGAAGTTGCCGATACAAATGTGTAGCTCCGATAGTGTGATAAATTATAAAAATCTACATGGATTCGGATTTTTACTGTATTTACGCTGCATAAAGTTGACTAGACCCCTTGGATCAACATCTCCGAGAGGGTCGTAAAATATGTCGTTACCACCGGGGCTGGTATTCCGAACGCAATTATAGCGCGGTACAGCGCGTTTTTGCATACTTAATAACCAGCCCAGGGCTCAGTACCGTACCCACTATAAAGGGACACTGAAAAATCACTCCGCTGCGCACTTATAAAAGCTCGGATGGGATTCGGACTCATTATTAGGGATAGCACTAAATATTATTCATTGTAATCTTCGTCTTTAGAGCCAATGGCCTGTTTCCGTCTCGAGGGTTATTTATAAAGAATCTGATAAATAATTATACTTCGGATGAAAACTTCGGTCGCGAGTCCATTGTTTTATTCCGAATCCGTGAGAGAATAATTTGGTGGGAGAATGGAGGTGCGAAGCGACCGAGAGCCACTTCGGTTGAACGTGCACCGCTCACCACCGACTACCAACTACCAACTACCGTGCATTGTTAGTTACGTCGCGTCGTCTCGGGGACAGAGAGCCGCGGAACCGCCGCACGTTAGGCCAAATGCCCTAAAGTTGAGGACCTCGCATGAAGAGGGGGGCAGGTCCGGTCTGAAAAAAGTTTGGGAAACTATAAAATAAACAACGATTATGATAAAATTATAAATAAACTTATCAATGAAACTTCTTGTTGGTGAAACCACCTTCTTGGTGTAACCACCAGTCTTGAAGATGCCTAATTAGGCGAAAGCGCTCGTTGGTCAAAATAATAAAAAGTAAAACTAAACCAAGAAGTTTCATTGATAAGTTTATTTATAATTTTATCATAATCATTAACTATGGAGTTTTATCAAGAAATATCAACAAAAAACACCCAATATTATAAAATAAACTGTTCTACTGGAATTATCAATTATACACAGATTTAAAATATGCACACGAATCCCCGTACACGTTTACTCGGGGTCGCTAAACCGCTATTCCTATCTGAAAAATGCTTTTATTTCGTATTATTTCGGTTCTTGATCAATTTATTATTCCATTTTGTGATTTATTTGATAACATCCCCAGTACCGTTACGTGGACAAGGCACCGTGGATCGGTCCCGTAGCCAGACTCGTTTTGTGTAATATTTTATTAACTGTAGCTCTAATTTCCCGAGGGATAAACGTCACGAGGTGCAAAAGTACACGGAATACAGGCAGAGCTAGCTGCGAGCGTTTCGTGTAGAGGAGACGATAGCGGACCGTGTTTTGTTTAGGTGTAGGTGGTCCCAAATATCCCACGGAACCGACAGTTTACGGAGCTGTCCTCGGATCACGAAGAATTACCGCTTCCCTTTCCGGCCGACCAGCGCCAGCGACTCCCCGCCTTCGGAATGTTATAATCCGAGTGGCTTTAGGACTATTGCATTTCTATTAAAACTGTTTATTTCATTTCACGACGAAAATATTTTCCAGCATTTCGAAACGATAAAACAATCGCGGTGAAATATTTTCCGATTCTTTAGCGCTCTGCCCTGTATTGTAGAATTGTGCCACTCTGTGAGGGGGTATTTCTTCAATATTTCAGCTTATTACGTCTCCGACCTTCTCTTGTCCGTCACCTCTCACCCTCGCTTTATTCACGTTCTTCGATGTGCTGTGAATATGGAAGTATTTGTGATTTAGAAGAAAAAAAACTTTTCCCAACCGTCGAAAGCTTCTCTGAAAAACTGTCTTTGTAACTTTTTGTTTACGTAACCGTTACGTGAACCTTGACAAAGAAGCTTGTTTGCTTTGAAACCGGTCGGTGAAAAATAAAAATTAGTAGTTAAAAACAAAGTTGTTTTATTTATTTTATTATAATGAATAACCACAAAGTTAGTGCTTCAAATATAATTTTATAACTTTTATTCACTCGAAACAATGATAATAATATACTCGTATTATATGTAATAACCACTACTAGCAAAGTAATTTATACCCGAGGGGTGGCCTAGTTTCCATGGTCCGGTAACAGATACCCATTTTATATTAACACAATACTTAATTGAGCTAAACAACATAATATGGAATTAACCTATAAAAGTGGCACTCGCAAATGGGACATGTGTACTTCGATATATATGGAATCTAATAATATCGATTCCGAAACTGAAGAAAATAATAATAGTACATAAAAAATAATAATAGAAAAAAAAACAGTTAATATCTTTAGTTTGAATCCAGGATAGTGCATGTTTTTTAAAAGAAGGAATATTTTGAAAGTTTGAAATCAATGAAATATTATCAGTTAAAAACATAATTAAATATTTTTGGGCCTATAAAGTATGCATGCCTCTGTGCTAGCCTCGTTTTATAATGTGGTACACGATTCCTTCTTTGACTTGATCTATTTGAATTACTTGTAAATACATTTTGGTTCTTAAATACAGGGTGTTCTTTAAACCCTGTCTCATCCGAAACCACAATGATCAGTATGGGCAAGAAGACATATTAGCATATTTAAAAAAATTATTTAGAACCAAGATTTAAAAAAAAAAAAAAATAATAAAAAAAACAAATGGTTGCTTACTTCTGCGGGGAAGAAGTGAGGGGAACGTGGCGTAGTATCAGACTTCCCCCTCCCCCTCTCGTTTCTCCCCTGCAAAAGTAAGCAACCATTTGCTTTTTTTGATATTTAATTTTTTTAAATTTTATTCGTTCCAAAAAAATAATTTAATGTGCCAATATGTCTTCTTGCTCATACTGATCATCGTGGTTTCTGATGTGATAGGGTTTAATGAAGACCCTGTATATATTTTTAACATTGAAAACAATATATTTTTGTCTTATTTCCAAAAGTTAAGCTTCTCGGAGCAATTGGAAAGAGGGAAAATTGCGATTTTTGTGAAGAATTATTTTTAAGATAAATTTTTGAACAGTTTCTAATGGTTTAATATGGTTGTTAAAAGCACCCGCCCATCCAATTATTCCATAGGAAAGCGATGACTGTACAAGTGCATAATATACCATTTTAATAGTATTTAGCATTAGATGTAAGGTCACGTTTGTTCCTCCCGATCTTGCCGTTGGACAATTCTGTTTAGCTTTGTATGTTTGCATAGTGACCAAACTTTTCTGGACACATAAAGTAGGTATTCTCGTTATCAAAGTGACAGATTGACTGGCAGACCGCGTAAACCAACATTGTTGTTGCCCTTTGTTAGCTGTTGTCTAGAACTCGTCCAATATTATGTAGATTCGCGCTCAATTAAAGCAATGGAAATATTTCAAAACGTTGTCTTTAATGACGAAGCAATATTTGCTGCCGAAGCTGCTTCAGTCAGATGTTGATTCTTTTAGTATGTGGTGTAAAGCCAGCAACCTAGAATTAAATATAAAATAATGTATTTTTATACAGTGAAAAAAACTATCTCCTTTGATTACAAAATAGAAGAGATTCATTTAGATGTAGTCAAGTCTATTAAGGACTCATCAGGAGTTATGGACTGTAAACTTACCTTTAATGAACATATTGATACTATGATTAACAAGTCACTAAAACTCCTAGGTTTTGCTAGCGCGACATTTAGTGACTTTACTAATATGCAATCTATCGCTCACTTGTTTGTCCTCTTTTAGAATATCGTCTGATTAACTTGCAAAACTCCAATATGTAAAAATTTAATTTTTGGAGATTGGAGTTTTGCTAGTTAGTCAGACGATATGCCTCCGTGATCTGGTCTCCCTTCTATGTAGGCTGGATAAATAATATCAAATCGGTGAAACATCGTCTGCTAAGAAAAGTAACATGGATAAATGGAGTCAATGTTAAAAATATTATGTCTACAAAACCGTAGAAATAACATTGACTCCATATTGTATCAACCGCCTTTGGTAAAAAGCAATACAATGTAATTTCTCCAAAAATATTTAATGATTTGTTGCCAAATATAAAAGACTCAAAATGTAAAACAAATTTAAAATAAAAATAATTGCACATATTAATAGTGTAGCGAGAGATTTTTTTGAAACATATATGTAAATCAATAAACGTAGTACTTTATATAATTGGTACACATATTATTTATATTTTTATGTATTTCATTGCTTTATATTTGTTTTATTATATATTATACTATATTATTTATGTTTAAGTAACATGTATTCTTGGCACATATATACATACTTTAAATTTGTATAATAATGATTTTTAATTTCTTACATTTGATTAGCTAGGCATTTATAATTCAGTAGTTTTAGTTTTTCTTTTTTATGTTATTGTTTTATTAGTATAGGACTACTTACGCTCTAAAGATAAAAAATCTCCATCTTAGAACAGGCTGTGCCATGTTAGATGGAGACTATCATAAACAGAGAACACTCTGTTTTCATTTTACATTAATTGGTTTCATATAGATTCCCTGTTATTAAGTATGTACGTATCTTATTTTTTTGCAATAAATTTATAAATAAAAAAATAAAAAATATATTTATGTTTAATTTACCGAATGGCTTAATTATTGATGTACCGTCGTTACTGGAACAAATGGCATTCAATTTTCCGATCCGCCGGTTGCGAAATAATGTGCTGTTCCTTGATCAACACAGCGCAAACTATGGCTTGCATGCACCAATGTCCCGATTGTATCGCACAGTAAACTCGAGACAAGATTTGGACTTTTTTGGTGTAAGTCTATATCTTCTTCTAGTGCCTTGCCGGGTCCCCCCGACGTTGGCGATCACTACAGCGAAAGCATATGTATCTGTCCTGCGCTAATTTTACATTTCGCAGCCAGGACGACTGCTTATTGATGTACCCACCGTAGTGATTCCTGAGAAAAGATGACCAGAGTGATTTCCAGTTGCCTTCTCCGGTGGATTTTCTGTCGGGGTTACCTTCCCTTAGCTGGTTGGTTCTAGTTTGGATGCGCCAGAAACTCGCCTTTAATCCTCTCGTTATCTGCTGTGATCACAGCGTTACGAGTGTGATCCCATTGCCCAGGGCTCGCGACGTGGACGCTAACGAGTTGGACTAGTCAGTAGTGTTGCCGGTGGAATGCAACTAGGCGTTCGCAGCATGTTATAGAATCACATCCTCCAGCAAGATGTGACACACTGCGACCCTAATGACAGTTCGAACCCCTTAAGTCTTTATAGATGTAAAAAATCACTAAGATAGAAGATCTTGTCTCGAGGTAGTAATTATTCTTTTTTTTTTCTTCTAGTGTTAATTTGATATAGCTGTATTTTATTTCATTTGTGCCTGTATTTATTATAAGAATATGTGTTATTAAAAAAAATTATGTGTTAAAAACCATTGTTGGAATGGACTGTATAAGTCCGCCATTAAATGAATAAATAAATAAGTCGCAATTGTTCGTTTCAGTTTTCCATCTTGACTGAAGGAAAGCATCGCGTCTGCTTTGTCCCTCGGTACTCGGTGCTCGGTACTCGGTGGCGTATATCTCTCGACAGTTTAGGATGTCTATTCTGTATAAGTGTCACGCCGTCACGCGCCACCGTGTCTGGGGAGATTGCCAAGAGCAGCACTATTCCTCTATTTCAATATCGGCGTTCGGGAACGCTAAGAAGCCCGTGACAAAAATGGCGGAGGTACTCGTAACCCGTATCCACTCGAGGGTCAATCCACACTGAGGCGTTTTCACACCACACTAAAAATCCATCCGGCACGATAAAATAACATAGGGCGGATAGATTTTTTCGTATCATTAATTTTAAAAATTGTTTTATTTATTTAATTATTATTATTCCCTTTCCGCACCTAATAGTGCATATAACACTGCATTGGTACACCGATCTCAGCGTATGTTGATTTTTTTTACATGAAGGTAAGATGATCAGTCTGACGCTTCAGGTACCAGTCCAGA
>NW_028279201.1:0-50233 GCF_059751315.1 Micrasema longulum | reverse complement strand
GGGAGCCTGTTTTACCTCAAGAGATCTTCAGTTAAGTCTCTCACTTCATTACACAGCAACGATTATAATATGTTGATAGTGGATATAAAAAGCGCGCTGTGGGAAACGGAATTGAAAAAAAACAGTACTTAGCATAGTTTTTGTATTTAAAATAAAAATAGAAACTGTTGCTATATAAACCAGTGATAGATTTATCCCGATTAAATATTATTTAATTCCAGTTCTTCATAATTAGGAAGGATATGATTATTAAATTTACATTTGTATTTTCTTTGAATTTACAGATAGCTTTTTTAATGTGAAACACCTCCATGTTTTTTAAATTAAGTCCTTTTTTATTATTTGATAGTAAAATTTGAACTCCCGTATCTTTATTCAAACCGTGATTTGAATTTATCAAATAATTAGCTTTTTTATTATATAAATAAAACACGAGTGATACTTTAATCCCCCAAATTTGGAATATCCAGTGACCGGTTTCATCGCTTTCGCGACATCTTCGAGACGACCAGTCTATAATAAATTAAAATGAACTTCCATCAAGAATTTTCACTTACAAACTTAAATGTTTTAAATAATTAGCTAACTATGAAAAATGATTATTATTTAAACATCTCATGTGCTCTTTAATGCGAATATTAAAATTATTCCAATACTAAAATTTGAATATTAAAATTATTCTCCAATTATTCTCACCTTAAAGGACACGTATTGCATTGTAATTAGTACTCCCCTGAGATGTTCAACATATCATTTTTATCTTTAGAATTTATTAGCAATTTTCCAATATTATTTTTATGTATTTTTTCGTAAATACTATGTACACACTGGTGGCGGTTAAGGTGATACTGTATTTTAGTATTGGCATGTTGGTGTAGTGAGTGTTCTGACGAAGAGACGGGTACGCCTCGAAATCGGTAGACGTAACAAGTCGGTAAGTGGTTAAATACTAATATTTACCTACATTAATTTTAAGAAAGTAATTTTCCCGCGCCGCACCCTGTAGATCATGTGGATACCTACAAGTTTAATCGCCCCCTTGAGGGAAATTATTGAAAGTTTATAACAGTTTGAATTAAATAAACAAATCCGCATAACACGCCACCGCGCGAAATGTTTGGGTTGCGAATATATTCGGCTTTTACCAGAAATCATCAGGAGAAAGCTAAGATTTTCTTTTTGTTAATGTTAGTCGCAGAAGGGAAAATATCGAGTTCACAATTCAGTCAACTGATCGTTGTGTGAAAACAGAAGTATGGAATTGGAAATACTAGGACAATAGTAGGCTTAATGCTGTCGAAATGTGATCTCTCAGTTAAGTAATATCGAGACCCAAGGACCGCTGAATCCTGTGAAACGCTATGAAAAGTTTTATCCGCAAAATCAAGAAAAGGGGATTGTGTTGGTTTTGACATGCCGAGCGAATAGACATAGAAAGTGTTTTCATTGAATAAAATAAAAATATGAGCGTCTTCCTCTCTCCTTCGTCTTCCTTCTTAGTTATTTAAAAAAATATATTTATGTTAATTCGCATTCAAGTGACTGTCGTAGAACTAATATTGATTCCATATGTTCGGCATACTAAATGGTATAATCGATGTTCCATCATTACTGGGACAAGTAAAATTCAATATTCCGACTCGTAGGTTGAAAAACAATAAAATACTGTTCATCGGTCAGTATAGAACAAACTATGGCCTTAATTCTCCAATGACCCGTCTTTGTCGTATTGTTATTGTTATGTTTATTTATTAACGGGCATTGTCCATGTATACAATTTATAGGGTTTAAATATAACAATAAAAGAATAGTTTAAAACATTAAAAAAAGAAGAAAAGAAGCATTGACAAACATAAGGGACATCAAGACAAGATCTGGAATTTTTTGGTTTAAGTTTACAACGATTTAAACGAGCACTAAATAAATAGTCCAGATCTTGTCTTGATGTCCCTTATGTTTGTCAATGCTTCTTTTCTTCTTTTTTTAATGTTTTAAACTATTCTTTTATTGTTATATTCAAACCCTATAAATTGTATACATAGACAATGCCCGTTAATAAATAAATACGTGTCAATTTTCTATTTATTTTAACTCTGTTTTATTGATATTGCTTGCATATATAATTTGTGTTGGTTTCTTCATGTCAAAAGATAAATTGTACATATAAAATACCGCAATTGCAAATTTGTGAGCTTTTGACAGAACAATGTTCTTTAGTCAGCTCATCTTTTAGGTTGTTTATTTAACACTAATTGCACTCTGTCAGGAGTATGCAGATGCAGGTAAACGATAAAGACTTATCAGAGTGACACTTTACGCAATGTGATTTGCTCATAGGACGGTAGGACAACAACAATTTTAATTAGGAAAGATGTAGGTAGTCGAGATGTTTACAGTCTTAAATGAGTTGCAAGTTGAATTAAGTATAAAAAAATAGAAATGAGGTACTTGATAAATGAGATTTATTTCTAAATTAATCCCTTAACAAACTTTTTTAAAACTTGACGAAAAATCTTTATCCGTCGATCATAAAAAAAAAATAATTTTGCTGTAATGTCATTTGTTCACCGGAACAACAGAATGTTGAATACTGTCTAAAACGTCGACAAAAAGCACGAACAATGCATGCCATAACAAATAACAACCTGAAGAACACCATTAGTTTTTGTTTTGGCTTTGAGGGTATTAACCTAACTTATTAACTTTTGTTATTTTACAATTTTATATTTTTTAAAGGATAAATTACCGTGATCAGCACAACACATTTCTTAAGAATCGTGGTTCAATTTTTCAATGGCCAGATCCAATCGGCAGATGTTGCCAAGTGATGTAATATTTTCTGGAAAATTAACTCATCTGCCAAGCTGTTTACAGTAGAATCTGCGAGATTTCTTTCCGATATATAAATATTTAGGAGTTTTGTCGGTAATGAGTGCAAAGAAACTGTAAGGTCTGATTCCAAGCAGACGCACATGCAAGTCAAGTACTATGTAGACCAATTTTCCGTAGGTGGGTGGAATACACTTACTGAGAGGAACTAAATAATCCGCCTCTCGCCTCGTTAATTTTAGAACATGTTCGCTTTATTTCAGATATTTAAAATAAACTAATTTTTTACTTGTTTTTTGGATATCGTAACCGTTAACAAACAGAACACTTAAAAAAATGTAATTAGATCTTCTTCAGGGTTACTTATCAGTTCAATTTAATTTCACGTGGTGGCTTTTATTTAGTTTAAATTTATTTCAACAGAGAGGGAAAACATTTTTGAGAAGGGAATATGGAAGTCTAGGCATTTACAGGGCTTATGACCTGTCATTGGCTGGTTAAGTGGCCACTTTACACACTGTGTAACATTCACCATTCTGCCTATATTTGAACATCTAGATTCCTTCAATTCTTTCATCTGTTGATGTTTGTGAAGTTAATGAGCTGAATCCTTTATTTATGCGGGTGAGATTCATGTGATTGCAATTGTCAAGTACCTTATTTTTATTTTTTTATACTTGCAACTCATTTAAGACTGTAAACATCTCGACTACCTACATCTTTCCTAATTAACTGTATAAATCAGCCAAATATTATTATATTATTACTCTAAGCTCTGAGTCTAGTACAGATAGCGAAATGATAGTGACGTATTAATTAATTCACCATCACACTAGGCAACGCCTGAATTTTTTTTTTCAATTTTTATTCTTTGTCATATTCGGATTCAAGAATTAATTTTACATAAGAATCGGCAGCAATGATGTCAGGGCTCAAAATTGCACACCAGTGTTATTTTAGCCGATCTTTTGTAGTCCAATTGCTCTACATGTCCAAAACATGCATGTCATGCAATGTTTTTCCCGACGCTGGCTGATGCAGCAAACTTCCGTCATCATCACCAAAGTACTTTCGAAACGACCTAAATTTTTACCGGACACGGAGCTACGAGAAGTTATCTATATAGGTTTAAATTAAGGAATGGTGACTATTGTCCATGCAATGATATTTCTTCACAGAGTATCGAACATCTGTTATTTCAGTGCCCATTTTTCAGTATACATTGCCATAATCTTGAAGCAGAATGCAGGAAAGAGGGAATATCCTTAACAGATATCCACACTGTAGTTAAAAGTAGTTATCACGCGGCATTATTCTTGAACTTTGCTACAATGGTGATTGGACCACAAAGGTAATAAACCAAAATCAGTGATCGAACATCCCATTTTCATTTCCAAGACAAACAAAAATGATTTTTCCAAGTACCTTAGCCTTGTACATGACACGTAAGGCTACTAAATACAGGGGTCCAAATGTATATTTAAAAAAATTTACAAAAAACATGCATGTGTCAGACTAGCAATTTTATGCACCTGAAAAAGTTTGACATCACTTTAACATGTTTAAAGTAAATGTTTATTTCTTGTTGTACTAAGGAAATGACCTGTTGACTGTTGATAAGACATTGCTTTATCGAAAAATATATATTTTATAACACTTTCATTTTCAATGTTAAAATACCTGTTTGGGATTCAGAATAATTCCATTTTACTGCGAAAGATACCGGTTTGTCGGAATAAGGTATTGCGGTATTACACAACATTACTTGACCAATATAGAGGTGAGCAACTTACTGATAAGGCAAGGAAGTATTATCTCGTCTTAGTTGACGGGTATTCTTTCTGTAAATATCGAGCATAGCTCATTGAATAAAACAAGGCATTCCCCATTCATAAAACTTGCCGCTGATCAAAAAAGTATAGTAGCCAACAGCCTAAACGTTGAATGAACATTGAAACAGGTAATCCAATATGTCACCATCATTTCGCTATATGTACTAAACTCAGAGTTCAGAGTAATAATATAATAATATTTGGCTGATTTAAATAGCGCCATTTTTGTGAAAAATCACCTTAAGGGCGCTTTACAATTGTATATCTAAACTTACATTCTAACTAAACTAAAGTGATATATTGTATATCCAGATTTAAAATTGAGGGTATGATAGTCTAAAGAAGTGGGATTTTAGTTGGAATCTGAGCTGACTGGGACTGTCGATGATTCGTAAGTTTGAAGGCAATTGGTTCCATGCAGAGGAGCCGGCAGCGGAAAAAGCACGATCTCCAAATCTAGTGTTTGGGGAGCGCCGGATTTCGACAAGTTTTCCTCTTCCTGAATCAAATGCTGACCTAAGAGTAGATTTTCTTTGACATGTATTTTCCCTTATACAAAGGTCCGATAGGTATTTTGAAGCCATTTCATGAACAGATTTGAATGCTGTCCAGCAAAGCTTGTATTTTGTTCTCTCTGGGCTTTTTAACCAGTGCAAATCTCGAGGATGTTGTGAGATGTGAGAACACTTTTTTAGTCCCGTAATAAGTCTTGCTGCTGCATTGAAAACAGATTGAAGTTTATTAGTTTGATATTTGGGGAGATTTGCGTATATTCCATTACAGTAATCTAGACGCGAAACGACATAAGCATTTACAAGAGCTTAGTTGCATTTTTAGGAATATTTCTCTATGGAATATTTTTCTTCAGGAATATTTTTCTATTTATGGAAGAAACCAGCACTTACCGTTTTATTGACCTGAGTATGAAGAGAAATATCTGAATAATTCACTCCCGCTTATAGAGATGCCCCTTCGCTTTATTACAGAGAGCAATAGCGTACAAAATTTTTGGTTTGGTGTTTGGTGTTTGGTGTTTGGTTTAACAACAAAGTGTAATGAACGGTTTTGGTCCGTATTCTAATGGGAAGCTAAAATTTATCTTCAATTTTATCTACAAAGTAAAATTAAGTTTTTTGTATGAAAAATACAATATGTTTACATTTTTTTTTCTAAGCTTGTTTAATTACAGGTTACCAACGAAGATACTTGAATTTTTATACAAATATACAAATTTTCGCACATCAACAGATTAGCTAGAATCGATAAGGAAGAGCTACTCGAACTATTTAAAAAGCAAGGGTACCTGTCCGTAAATGCTATTCTATGTCTCAAATTTGTTACTAGATATCGATTTGCTAGTAACTACCAGAAAAGGTATATATACATTATACAAGGCGATCATAACGTGAAGGCTTATCGGTACCGAGGTTTGTAAACAAGTATGGCCAAAAAACACTTCATTATACAATTCCTTAAATTTTCAACAAGATTCCTAAGCAGATCTTAAAAGAAAATATTGATAAATCTTTTAAGAAAAAAATAATTAAATGGCTAATTTGTAACAAGACTTTGTATTGATTATTATGTTATGATAAAAGTCATCTATTTAATTTTTGTAAATAAATTTTGTGTAAAAAATACGTACGCTTTTAGTTCTTCATAATGTTTATATTACTCTTTAAATTAGTTTATATAACTTCTTTCACCTTTTTCTTTGTAAAGGAAAAATAAGAAATCTGCTGACAAGCCGGTTTCGCAGTTTAGTGGGTTTCATTTTTTATTATTTTATATTTTCTGTTCATGTTAACCTTCATAAATAAAAAAAAATAGAAATAAAATGTCGATGTTACTTTTTGCCGTTTCGATATGTACCGATGAAGAAAGCGTTCATAATCGCGGCCCTGAGCAATGTAGCTAACTTTGTGATTGATAATCGTATAATATTATATCAAATATAATATCATATGATTTGGGAGAGGGAGGTGACGGAGTGTTATCTTTAACCTTTCCCTTACCGCCCTAAAAATTTCTGCACGTTACGGTGTTGTGTAGTCACTACACATGCAAAAAATGAGAGATTATAAATCATAAAAGTGTAATATTCATCGGCAATTGCTTCGATTATTTACAGTTGAAGTCAAAAGTGATGGTATTTTTAATCTAATTGCTAAAAACATGAAAAAAAACATTAATTCATTCTCTCAGTGCGCGCAAAAGAACCGCCCCCAACGAAAGCCGTGAAGCTACTAACGCAGCTAACGGGCGTCTGGGAGAAGTACCAGAAACTTTGCTGAGACGTAAAGAGTGTGCGAGACAATTATATATTAGGATTACTCTTTTACTACGAACGCAATATGCGACACATTGGTAAACTTTCTGTTGTATTGGTGATATCTCCGATTTTTGATATAACGCTTTTTTTGTTCCCAATAAGCATGAATTATTTAATAAAAAATACGTTTTTACCGATACGTAAATGTAAAACGAAGGAATACCGAAATGAAATTCTCAACTCATCATTTATTATATTTATGGAGATATTAAAGTTATTAGATGCAATGTGTACTAGCTACACATCACCGGGAAAGGAGAGTTTTAATGTAAAAAAAGTAATACATAAATTGTAAAATAATAAATATAGTTATTATATGCGCACGTATATGTGTGTTTAAATGTACAAGTGTTTGTATTTGCAAAATAATAAGTTTTTTTTGTTTAATATTTTAAAAAATAAGTACGTGCATAATTTTTGCACTTCAATAATTTTATTGCATTTACTGTGTATCTGAGGATTCCGATTTAAATATTCATGTTTTTTTCATGTATGTTACCGTGTATGTAGCTGTCTGCTGTGGCAAAGTTCGGTGTAATGCACAGATTGAAATAAATGGGCGTTATGCATTCACATGTGTCAGTGCATGACGAATGAAGGGGTCTTTTCTGTGTTTTATGTTCCTTAAAGGACAGATTTAGTAAAAAAAATACTCCCCTCTTTAAAGCAATATTATTTCAGTACCATGGGATGCTTCCCATACTTCTGATCTACGACAAATCTATTTTTATTACTATACATTCCTATTTTAAATAACAAACAACATGGCGTTACTCACGTTTCTGTTATGTTAAGAACGGAATGCAATTACAAAAGTAATTGAATGTATATGTGTGTATATGCACATTAGAGTGGGCCGATGATGAATGAAGTTTTTTATTTTTTTAGACATCAAAATGAAAAGAATCTACAAAATTGCATTTTGGATCTCATTGAACGTACAAAATATTCCAAACTACTTTTAGCCTTCAACCGACGGCGACGTTTGAAGTTTATAACTGTCTGAATATTTTGTTTATTATCTACATTGATAAAATGATTTTTTTCTTAGTAAAGATATAATTTAAACAATTTACACTTCACAAATTCGAAGATGTTTTAAAATTACCGAATTACAAAAAAATTACACTCCACGGAACTGATTCCGTTGAGCGCCTGGCATTGACAAAAACAATGGCTTATTAAAACAATGCTACTTATTTATTACAAAACAAAGTGCAAATCACGCCCTTAGATGCTTGCGTAAAAACGGTTCTCAGTTACATTTCTGTGTGTAAAGTAGAACCGGAGCCTGGACGAGTGTTTTCGACTCGATAGCGACTCTCCGATAAACATCTTGAAAAGGGAAATTGACTGGCGATGAGGCCGCCTTAAAATGCTTGGCGCTTTTGCCTGCCATGCTTGAGGTCCTTGGTTCGATTCCTGGCAGGGTGGACGTGAAATATTGTGATTTAAGTTGGTTATGCACTGCAAAAATGATCTAGTTACACTGTACGAGTAATTATTTTACTGAATCATTTTTTTTTTGCACCACAGTTGTTCAAAAGAGTACTCGTAAAGGTTTGCTTTCGACCTAATGAAATTTAGCCGAAACCAAGTGAGCGTTATCACCAGAGCCCTTTCAGGGCACTGCAGATTAAATAAACACATTGCTAGAATAAATGAACACAAAACCTCAAAGTTCTGAGTTTTGAGAGTAAGTGCTCTAAGATAATATTAAGGTGGTTTGATTTCACAACTAAAATTAAAGTCCTATAACAAGCGTTTTAAAGATGCGGCATTGAACCTGCCTTGGGCACGTGCTGCGCATGCCTTATTTATAGCCATTTGAAAAATTTACAGGACATAAAAAAGTCTACTCGTTATCCACCTGCTCACCATTTTCTTATAAACATTGTAACTGAGAGACGCTTTTATGTCAGGGTCAAACATGCTAAAAACAATGAATGCCTCTGAAAAAGGCCTCTCAACTTTGAGGTACCCCAATGTTTATGCTCATTGCATATCTTGTTCAAATATTTTGTTGGGTTCTATTTTTTTACCGAAGACCAGAAATTTTTTAGAACCTTCCGAGCAGAAAGCTTTCTGTAAGCATTATTTTCACTAGTCTTTTTTGGAGATTGGCCAATGGCATTAAAATTGACGCCAAACAACCACCCCATCCAATTATTCCATAGGACGCAACCGATTGGAACAGTGTAAAATATGCTAATTTAATATTAAACCAGGCCGTCAATATATTGAACGACCTGTTGACCTTGTCAGAAATTGAACCCTGGACCTAAAGCATATCTAATTAGTAAAGCATGAAGTAGAGTAAAATCAAAATTAGGCACACAAGCACACATCCATTGATCTTGTTAATGGCCGTTACCGTACACCCTTTATGGCTGGTACGCGTGCTCAAGGATTCGTGTTTGGTCCATATTAGGAACATATCTCACGCACCATATTGGAACACTGCGCGCTGGGGCCTTATGTAGGAAAGGCGTGACACCTTGTCACCCACTCCAATATTGCCGAGTCATCTCTATTGATTTGTCGAACGGTATTTCTGTAAATCATTCGACAATTGACATTACGGGGACGAATAAATAGCAACACTAATAATTAGGTATTTATCTCTTACTCTATTGTCACATTTAAACATTCAATTTATTCCTCGGCTTCCTATCTCGTACCAAAATTGACCAATTGGATGTATAGTTGAATAGACTCGTTACAAGCACGTAAATAGATGGCATTTCAATTTACGATAAACAAGAAAAGATGGCGTTTCTTCTTTTCTTTCTTTTTAAAAATAAATATTTGAATAAAGTTTTTCAGTGACACCAACAAAAAATACATTTCTAATTTTCTTCTTTATTTCTTATTTTTTCCTTGATGTTAAGTATATTGATTCATTTGCATACCTTTTTCATTTAGTTATTTGTTTATTTATGCATTCAAAATTACACTCGTTTACAGATGTAGATTCACGAACTCATTAAGGCTTTTTAGGCTGTGATTATGTTAATTTCATGTTTCATTTCAAACCAGTAAATTCACAATTTGTTAACCTTAGAACGGACTATTGCGTAGTTGGACGACAAATTTTGAATTGCAAATGTAAAATAATCTTTATTATTTTACATTTGCAATATGTGTACTGATAAATGTTTTTAAAATAAATCTTATTGTTTTTCTTCTCTTCAATTCGTATTTAATTAAAAAAATTTAAAAAAAAACCCTTTGATTTTGAATCTGATTTTGATTTAAAATTTCTGCGTACCTTGATCATATTTAACATACCCTATGATGAGATGATCAGATGTTCAGTTTTATGCTTCAGGTACTAGTATAGAAACAATAAAATATTTATGTGTAGAGCCACCGTTAAAACCACTGAATACATAATTTAATATATTTGTGGTTAAAACCGATATTTGAGAAGACCTCTAAAATTTATCTGTATTCGATTTCCCCTTTCAGAATTTTTACCTGAGAGCAGCCATCGAGTGAAACACTCTCGTTCAGGGTCCTGATTCTATTTCAATTACAGAACTGTTTACTTCATCCGCTCGCACAAAAATTGATAAAATATACATTTTTTTAAATTTAAAATTTCTCGATTCATGATATTTATCACTCGTTTATTTTAACTGAATTTATTGGATTTACTGGATCTCTTGGATTTTTTTTCTTGCAACTGGTGAGAATCGATCCGCGATGCCAGTTTCACAGTTCGCCGTCTAACCAACTGCGCCACGGCACCGTTCGATTGTTAAATATCAATGGCGATCGTTTTGCATGAAAAAATGGATATTCAAAGCACATGTCGCATGCTATTCTCTATGTCGAGTGCTTTGGGAGACTCGAGATAAAATCGACTGGTTTTTATTCGACTTTTACGTAGTGTCAATTTACGAAAGAATATGAATGAGTGCTGCATAACACCCATTAAGAAGATCACATTACTTAAATATAAATATGTATGTATATCCCTGAACCTACATATGTAAAATAAAATATACATAATGTATCAAATAACATTTAAGTCAATCACTAAACTCCATGGTAATAATATTTCACGTTTCTAGACTCATCAATCAGAGAAGAACGAAATATATTTCGAATCCTGAAGTCACGGGAAATAACTGAAAAATAATATTAATTACATGGCAATGTAAATTTGAAAAGAAATTTACGTATAATAATACCTTTGGGGTACCTCTAAGTAGAACTGCCTTTTTTCAGAGGCATTTTGCAGTATTGAGCCCTAGGTTTTTAATATGTTGGTCCCTGACATAAAGGCGTCTGTCAGTTACAATGTTTATAAGAAGAAGGTAAGCAAGTGGATAGGGAATATACTTTTTTACATCCTGTAATTATTTTAATGATTTGCTTTTATGTTGCTTTTAATTACCAAATATCTCCTTATTGTTTTTATGTATATTTTATTTTTACTTTTTATGTTTATTCATTTACATATGTTTTAGTTATCTTATAAATACTAGTATTTACACGTTTGTTTAATTTTCTAATTATAAATGGTATATTCTGTAATTTATTTTTGTTATTCAATTTTTAATTATCAACGATATATTTTCAAATTTATATTTATGCTTCAATTTTTATTACTATCGGTATGTTTTCCAATTTATATTTTTGTTTAATTTCTTTATTACTAATGCTATATTTTATAATGTGTATTTATGCTTCAATTTTTATTATTATCAGTATGTTTTCTAATTTATAATAATTATGTGTCATTTTTTTAACTTATTAATGGCATATTTTCTAATTTATTTTTATGATTCAATTTTTATTATTATTATCTGCATGTTTTCTAATTTACATTTTTATTGATTTTTTTAAATGTGATTATTATTATTTGAATTTATTAAGCATCATTTAATGAAATAAAAAAAAACACATGTAAAAAAGAAGGTCCTTCCTAAACACAGGAATTTACTAGCTAGTCGGGACCTGAAACAAAGAAACCCTGTACATTTTAAAACTGTGAAATACATTAAAAAAAAATTAAAAAAAAGTTTACGTTAAACTTAAATATACATATGCTATGTTTACATAACCATAATACACGCTTGTTTAGTAGTACCAAAAGTATGTAATAAGTAAGGTAACAGAATTTTTATTAATTTGGTACCTAGAATTTTTAATTTATTGCCAAAGAACTTAAATTTGACACAGAATGTAACGAAAGCAAAATAAGAGAGACTCATCTTGCATTCATGCAACAAAACAATCTAATATTGTGTTTGTAGAACGAATGGACAGCGAGAAATCAGCTAAAAGGATGTGGATAATGATGCAAATGATGCATACGACCAAATCTAACAATTACTTGAGGATGGGCAAGTCGAAAGTCAGAACAATCGTCGTGCGTGCATAGGAAGATGTATGAATATTGAGTAACAGAGTAAAATGGCGTGATGTTTTGTTTATATGCTACGGTTGGTGTATCAAAGCAAAAGCAGTGCCCTGTGCACCATTAGGTCCAAGAAAAGGAAGAGTAGGAATATGCCTTTATAGTATCGAGCCATTGCTCAAGGGTTCCGGTATAAAGTAACATCGATATTTATATACGAAAATGTGTATATTAGTATTAAAATTCAAAGTATCTTTGTCGGTAACCTGTAATTAAACAAGATTAGAAAAAAAATGTAAACATATTCTATTTTTCATACAGAAAACTTAATTTTACTTTGTAAAATTGAATATAAATTTTACTTCCTATTGGAATACGGGCCCTGGTTCTATTTTACATACAGAACTGTAATTGTCATCCGCCTGGACACAAGTGCAGGGTATTGTTTATTTTCTAATTATTTTCTATTTATGAATTAAGAAACATGGGTAACGCCGTGTTGTTTTTAAATTAAAATAGGTATGTATAATTCAAATAGATTTGTCATAGGAAACACCCCATCGTACTGAAATAATATGAATAAAATGTAAACATATTCTACTTTTAATACAGAAAACTTAATTTTAAATGGTAGATAAAATTGAATATAAATTTTAAACAAATTAAATACATTAATAAAGTGATACATTTGAATTTGACTTAAAAATAAAAAAACAGAATACGGGCGTTAACATTTATCTTATATATGTTGTCCTGATTTTTAAATATTTTTTTTTTGTAAGGTTATTTTGGTCCAACGAAAATGAATTTAAATTTTAATGATGATGACAAATGTAATACCTAGTGTTCCTCTAGAATGGGCACTAAAATTTTCACTAAATTATGCAGCGAATGCACAGATTTTTTACGTTGAATGAAAAATATATGTCATGCATAAACAAATATATTGAAAAAAACATTTATTTACAGTGTAATACTTTTGTGATCAATGAACAATCACACCTCACGTACGATTAATTAGCGTATAACTATAAACAATAACGACCTCTTTACTTGTGTGTACATATTTTTTATGAATGTTGGAAGCTACAACTTTACATCGTAATTTGTTCGATACACAAATCCCTTGAGCAAACATCTATTCAGTCAATATTATGTAAATATCTGTTATTTTTACACCAAGGTGTAAAGTTATTGAAAATTGTGTACGAAATTTTGAATCAATACATTTCATAAGGACAATATAAGATACATATAAATACTAGTAGATACTTGTATATATGTAGAACATTCAGCCAATATCTGGCGTGTAATAAGTTCAAATGAGGGATATGTTTAATATTTATTTATTTATTTGATTAAATTTGCTATTACTACTATGGATAACTTGTACAGCTCTATTTTCGTAATGTAATAAAGTCAGTAAGTGGTTATATTTGCACTTTTCTATGTCTACCGGTTTCGAGATGTACCCGTATCTTAGTCAGGACACCAATTAATCAGACATGCAAAACCCACTATACTCCTTCACCGTTGTTGCGCAAAAATATAAAACCAACACGAGATGCATTTTTATAAGCAACCCTTACATGCGCTAATTAGGACAAACAGGGGTCCCCTAAAAGAGGGACCCTTCGAGATCAAGTATCGTCTATCATCTTGGTAACCTTAATAATAAGTTAAGGAATGCTATCTTTGTTAAGTTTCTTATCGTTTACTTTTTGTACTGTTACATGTTCACTTAATTGCCATACTTACTAGTTCTTTGCTCGATGTTTTATTATCGTAAACTTTTTAAAATCATTCTTATGTTGCTGAAATTCCACTCGTCGATGCACTTTGTAGCTGCAACACTTTTTGTGATGTTAGCTATCATATTTTATAAATCATATTATGTTAATGTTATCAACTATCAAATATCTAAATTCAGTAAATGAGGTCTAGAATTTCAAACTCAGCGCCCAGTAGCTGCAAGACTTGTTGTAATCTAACTTCTATTTTTATAAATTTGTTTTTTATTTCGTTTTTTTTAAATATCACTTAAACTCTAAACTTCATTGTCAAATAAAATAAAATATAAAAATGTAAATAGGGGCTAGATTTCTTACTGGCCATGCGCTCTGTAGCTGTAAGACGTGCTGTAATCTAGCTCTTATATACCAATTTTTTTAAATATATGATTTAAGTAAAGCAATTTATTTCGGATTTATTTAAATGATTTAGAGAACAGTAGCTCAAGCACAAATAATTATTAATGATAACAATTTCTCACTATGGTTGTTTATCGTATTCGCGATCACAATGGAACATCCGTGAGCACCTCAAAATATTTACGTTTCGCGACGTATAATCCTGCTGGGCAATCACATATTTGAATTTCAGCGGTGTAAATATGGAAAATATTCCAAAACTGCTATTTTTATTTATGTATTTACTGTTTATCATGCTATTTATTGCATTTAGCCGCCGGCGGCGGTTGGCAAGCCAAATGTCAAGAAAAGCAGTCGCCATAGTAATTAAAATTTAATTGACACTTTTTTGTAGTAGATACTCCTTAGTATTTTGCAAATGCAATATATTGTATTATTTTTTATAGTAAACACCGATTTTTCGCCAGTGAATTGTATTTCTTTACGAGGAAAACAAAAAACAAACCGACACGAGCGTTGACTTAGAGATTACACACGCTTTGACTTATGACTGCGATAACTTAGGCATGTTCATTATTATTGTTAATTGAATCGGCATTCACTTCGTAACACTTTATTATAAATTATTATAAAAATAAAACTCTTCCCGAAACTGTAGTAGTGTTCTTGTAAAAGAATAAAAATTGTGTAACACTAATAACAAAATTTCATTTTCATAATAATAAATAATGTTCATTATTGTTCATTGTGATCGCTTAAATGTTTGGCTTGTTTTTAAGCACGTCAATAGTTATTTGTGATTGAGCTACTGGCGGGTTTAAAGATTTTTTCAGAAATATCACTTCATTCTCACAACTTGGCTACTCTTTTCTAATTAAGAAGGCGAATTATAATTGAACCGCATTGAAAAATATTTACATGGAAAGGTTTGAAAAATGTAATAAAACAAAAAAAAAACGGAAAGGTCCAACCGAGAGATGTTTTTCATTTAAAATACAAGTGCTCGCAGAATTGTGTTGTATCCAGTCTCTACTTTGTAAGAACAACATTCATTTGAATAGCTACATAATATTATGTACGTCCATGTCGTAAATTTATTGTGCAGGCTTTGGCGGCAATATCCTAACGCTTAGTTCCCTGGAAACCCGTTCAGCAACACGTCAAACTGACAGTTGTTCTCAAAATTTCCAAACTCGATTTATGCTCTGGATCAAGGGATCTCTCTCGAGGGCTGCGGGCGACAGGCGAGGGAGACGTGTGTAGAAAGATCGGGAACGGTGAATTTTGGCGGCAAAAACGCGGGATTGTTAAAATGCGCGCGCGCTCCGCTAAATCTTGTCGGACGGGTTTTTTAAGAGCTCTTGTTAGGGTACGTCCCGCGACTTTATAACTGCCTACCCTGGAATTCTTAATCGCTTCTTATTCACAGACCCGTGCGCGTAAACGCAATGGTATTTTGCAATTCAATAATAAATCATCAACAATATTTTTAGTATGTGTAAACCTTTGTAGACGAACACTAAATGAAGAAATTCAGTGGTTTAAAAAAAAAATCGTTTGTAAATAGACTATTAAACTAAACCATTTTTTTGTATATCGTATTAACAACGCAATGATTTTTAAAAATTTAGTATTTCTGATATTTATTTACTTATTTAAAATTTCAAGTACAAAGAATAAGTACTTTGACGGAATTATTGCTAAAAGCAATATCTTCCAGCCAACCAAAAAACAGACTGGTCAAAAGAAAAGATTGGTTAAAATTTTGTACCAAAAAACCATAAATATATAATAAAAGATAAATTCATGTGTTAAAATAAAATATTAAAAAAAACCTAATTAACAGCTGTTTTTTGATCAAAAGATAAGGCTTGCACATATTAACATTAATAAAATTTTAAAATAGTACATTTTGTTAAACGTAATGATCAGAAAATGAGCTCAGTCGGTTCTACCGACTGCTCCGTTGACGGTAAGTAAACCGGAAATCTTGGGCAACTCTCTTATCATCGATTGATTCATATGAACTAGTGACGTCGTTCAAAGTAGTTCGTTTTTATTAAAATATTTTATTATATTTTTTTCAAACATTTTTAAGAAACTTGTTATATTTATATGGTTAAATAATATATACAACGCCGTTTTTGTGAAAATCATCTCAAGGGCGCTGTACAATAAATAAATATCCCTGCACGTCTTGCAGCTACTAAGTGCATGGACGATATAGTATAATTTAATGCTCTAATTTTTACCGCGCGTAAGAAAACATTTTTTGTATTTTATTTCCCGTATGGCTGAAGTTCCTCATGGACCCCTTCAGCATAATCAATCATAAACAAGTACCTAAATACCTACTTTTTAATAAAAAGTCTTTTTTCTTATATCCGAACAGTTTTTGCACGCTTTCACGACACAATCAGGCATATTTTTTTTCGATTCTTTTGTTCGAATCAAATGTCAAGCTCACGTCATTATATGCTATATATAATTATTCTGAACGCGTGTATGTCACTGACGTTGCCCTAAACGGCTACGCCGATTTTTGTGAATTTTATTGTGTAATTTTGAATCATGGATAGTTCAGATTTACAATTGGACCAGGCAGATGAAATGGAAAAGATTGAAATGTCAAACTCAATTTCAATTGTCACTTAGTATATAGTTTATCGAAAATTCTAACAGAAAAAAAAACGTTTGCTAAACCAGCTAATAGCAAGCAAGTAAACGTATGGGCAGGACAAGGCAACGTCAGCCGGGTCCGCTAGTGAAATATAAAAGTAAATTGTTGGTATCCGTTTTTTTTTAAAAACATGTATGCATGTGACTTGGTAACCTGCTTACGCGTCTACGGTTTCTATTCCGGAAGAAAGGTACTCTTTTCTTTAGAAATGGGAAAAATGGATAGTCGAGTATATATTAGAGGCTTAATTTGATGAAAGAAAACATTGGGCAATTCACGATTCAATTATCTTGGCGTTAAAACTCCAGATCACGTATTTTTTGGTTGTTTAATAAGAGCTAATTATGTTTTTATATTCTCCATTGATGACTCTATCTTATAATTTCAATAATCCATGCGCTCAGTAGCTGCAAGACTTGTTAAAATCTAACTACTATGTTTAAATTTTTTTTTTTATATTTTGATTTAAATATCATTCAAACATGGGGGCTAGATTACTCACCGTCCAAGCAATCTGTAGCTGTAAGACGTGCAAGGATACTTATTTATTGTACAACGCCCTTGAGGTGATTTTCCCGAAAAATGGCTTTGTATAAATTATCCAACAACATATAAATATATATAAATAAATCTAATACACATAATCTTATCTTTTTAGTTTTCTGTGCAAGAACAAAGTCAACTTTTAATCCTTAAAAAGCTAAAGAAGTTTATATTTCTAAAATACTCCGCAAGAATCCCTTTAATATTAATATTTTTTAACATAAATCATTATTTTATGAATGTCTTGTTAAGAAAACTCAGCTGTGAGATTTAAGTGTGATCGTGGATGAAAAATCCTATTTAAAAAAAAAAAAATTACTATTACTATTATTTTTACACTTTTAAAATTTCTTTTTTTTTTTCTAAAACTAAAATCCCACCAAGCCACTTTCTGTAGCTTGTTGGTGGAGATTTACATTTATACTAACTTTTATAATATTATCTAAATTTATAAAAACAATGAATTTACAGATAAAATTACCACCCTCAAAGATTAGTAATATATACACATTTCATAAAATTTTAAATACTAGAAAGTATATTATATATTTTTTATATTTACACATAACCTTCTATAATAACTAGATTTGATTCCTATATTCAGGTGTCCATAAATAAGGCTTACAGAAACCGGGATTTATTATGCACCGCTCGATCATTCAAAATAACCGTGATGTATCTGTGAAAAACTTCAACTGGATATAATGTACTGTTTTTTTATATAACAGCTGTTATTTTTTCTAATCAAACAAAAATAAAAAAATCTTGAAATATTTGGCCTATTAATAAAAAACATAAAAGGACATTAAAATACGCCTAAGTTTCAGAACCTAAACAATTAGCTTCGATGTGACTTCGACCAAACAAACAATAACAACAATTTTGCATTGTTTACATACCCCGGAGCAGTATTATTAAATGCAGTCATAGAAAGCAATGTTTTCTGACCTTTCGGGTTCGCGTAGCTAGCGAAGAAACAACACGTAGAACATGTGAAATATTGAAGATCGTATTGTGTGCAAGACAGAAGGCAGCGTTTGATATTGCCCCGGTAGAGAGACCGCAGACCTATTAAGAGGTAATGAGTACCTATTTGGCTTTCTCAAACATTCACCGGTTTGTTGAACCTCGCGGCCGGTGCCGGGTCCCAAATATTTGCCTAGCTGTAAAGGGAATGTCCTAATGTCACTCGCTGGTCTTGCGCCATAGCAGGTGCTGAATTCCTCTAAATATGCCATCCTCAGCTAGAGGGCTCGCGAGTACTTGTCTCGTGAGACGTGCGCTATGTCAATAAACCACGGAATTTATTCATTGACTGCATTGTGCTCAAATTCTAACATAACAGTACGGTCGTTTCCGTTTCAGGAAAGTTCGATTGAAGATCAATCACGTTGAGAAGTAGAGAAGTACTCGCAAAAGATCTTATTATTATTTTGTTTCGCAACCAAAGTTATATCAAACTGTTGATCTTTAGATCTAAAGTTTATAATATCAACATATCACAATTAAGGTTACTCAAGACATTGGCGTTGTCAGTATTCTTCCAAGTTGTCTCGAAAGAATGAAAAATTCCTTAAAGGTTGAACAACTTGCCCCAAAAAAGATATAACACATTAACGAACTTATTCTTGCTCAGATTAACCTTAATGTACCTCACGGTAACTTGCGTACCAATGCTGTCTTTGCTGTGGGAAATTACAAAACCAGCATCGGATTTTTTTCCCTTCTGCCAAGAATCCTCAGAACAGTGTACAAAATCTCATTAAACGGTACTGTCGATGTGTTTCTACAGCAAAGGCAAGCATTCAAGAAGCTATCGGTTTAGTGTTATCATTAAATATATATTTTTTAATGCCAATCTGTTAAGGCAATTATAAGCCTGTTGATTGGCTTTTTAAAATAAATTAAAAACGAACTGTTCTAAATTTCACCGCGTAAAACAGTTCACGTAAAAATCCTGAACATGCAAATCGAGTAGAGATACATTGACCTGGTTGTGTAGTGGTTGGCGCGTTTGCTTACCATTTTTGCGGTCCTGGGTTCGATCCCGACAGGGTGGAAGTGAAATATTGCTTTTATTTTAATTCAATGTTGCATTGTTACTGGAATGGAACCCGAAGTGTAGGACTGATTATCACCTCACCTTAATGAATGATCCAGATAATCGAAATCGGGTATATTTGGTTCAGCAATGCAATGCCCTATGCACATCTGGTTGCGGAAAAAGGAATAAGAAGGGTTAAAAAATGATTTTTAACAACCTGCCAATATTCTGTAATTTAAATGTAAGTTGCCAGGGTAGTCAAATTTTTTACGCTACTTTAGTCAATTGAAAAAAATGGATCTCTCAGATTAAACAACGCCGTGGTGGACATTTGACCGACATTGTCTTTAAAACATCAAATACTATTTAACATGACATAAAAATATCCGTTTTACGTAAAAAAAAAATTGTTTTATTTTTTAAGTTTGAAGTTCATTAATTAGATTACTTTTATTAAATAACCTTTTACTTATCTACCATGTTGTGTCAATCAATGTTTCCGCGTGAACAATTCAATTTTAGAGAAATCAACCAATTCCTTCTTATGTTTTTTGTGTTATGATTATATTTTTCAACTTCACGCATGCGCGCGGTAAAAGTGGGATGAAATAAAGGGTTTTTTGGACACAGTCCGATGTATTTAAATATGATTCTACGCTCCTTCTGAAGTATTCTTAATTCTGTGATTCAATTATTATTTTAAAATATATTTTCTTACAATGTTCGATTTCTTTCACCTTTAACTATTCGCTTTCAAATTTCAGGACTTAATAATAGTAATCAAAATATTTATAAAATAATAAACATTATGTCAGATAATTTAACGAATGCCTGAACTGCATACGCAGTAGATCGAAGATTAATGGGCTTTTATGGGCAGTGATGATAGTTTCAATGAAACATTTTATTGCCCAACCCTTCCCATTGTTAGAATTCTAAACCAATTTAACACTGTGTATCCTCACGTTCAAGCACTCTTTCACATGCACTTTCTATTTGCATGCAGCCCTTGCTTCCTTTACATTCATACGTTTTCTCATGTACGCGTAAATATGATTTTTTTAGTATAGTTTTTTTAGTTACATTTTAGTTAGTATTTTAATCTAAATGTTATGAAATATTTTTATTTAACTACTTACCGACTTCTCTATGTCTACCGGTTTCGATACGTAACCGTCTCTTTGTCAGGACACCAATTAAACCAACATGCAAAACCCACTATACACCTTCACTATAGTTGTTGCACAAAAATATAAAACCAACACGACATGCATTTTAAAAAGCGCATGTAGTGATTACGACAAACATACACTGATGAAGTTATGAAAATATTCTATGTTGTTTGAGAAATGGTTGAAAAAAGGTAGAGGGGATGGAGGGAGGGGGTGAGCTTTGTAGGTTTAGGGTGACCATTACAGTGGAACATCGTATAAAGGACTATATTGAAAGGTTGTTTGATTATTGATCAAATGAACATTATTTTTAAAGCTTTCCTAATGTGAAATATTTCCACATTATTTACTTTTAACCCTTTATTATTTGTACGTAAGATTTTAACTCCTGAATTTTTATTAAAGTCTTGATTTAAATTAATTAGTTAATTTGCGAATTCGGAGATATTATTATTGTGAAGACACCTCATATTTATATTCTTTAACACGAATATCAATCTTTTTTATGTTCTTCCAATGCAAACTGAAGGACAATTTCAATTGGTAAACACCTGAATTATTAAATAAACTATTTTCATCTTTATTATTAAGCAATAATTTACCAATATTGTAATTCGTATAAAAAGCCGGTTTGATATTATTTGGTAAAATTTGGATACATTTGTGGATATAGTATTTACATAAAGAATTCTTCTTCATTTTTTATCATTATTAGTATTTTTATAATTACTGTTGACAGGATATAAAAATTGTTAGTTTTCTATTTAAAAAAGTATTTATTAAATCAATTGGATATTCATTATTAGAAGCAATTTTTAAAATTAAATTTAATTCATTTTCGAAGTTAAGTTTAGAAAGAGGAACATTTATTAAACGATGCAACATTGAATGGAATGCGGAATGTTCTTTGGGAGTAGGGTGGTTGGATGAGTTATCTATGACGATATCCGTGTAAGTTCGGGTTGTAAAATTAAAATTGGGTTGTGGTCCAGTGGCTAGTGTCTTGGACTCACGGACTAAAGGTCCGTGGTTCGAATCCTACTCTACCCCAACTCGATTCCATTTTCTAATAGTGAGTTATTTACAACTCGTTAAAAAAAGGCCTCAAAATAAATATTTGGGTAAATCATAAGAACGCAAATATTTCTTTTAAAAAAAATTGGTTTTCGTAAAATGTTAAATTCTATTTGATTATTGATGTTCGTTTATGTCAAATCTAAAGATTTAATTTATTGTCTTTTTGGACTTCTAAGGTGAATTAAATTTTGTCATCAAAAGTATTTACAAATACAAATATATATATTTTATAACATTTAGTAAAACGTTTGACCACAAAGTTAATGCTTTAAATATTAATAATAGCATTTTAATCATTTATGGACTAAAAACTTGATGTTACTACATGGGTAAGTATTTAATTTACAATTATCCAGTTGTCGTAGCTGAAAAAGAGTTAGATACATTTATAGCTAGTTTAATGCTGATTACGAATCACATAACTAAAAAAATGACAAAATGTGAGTTGTGGCTGTTTAGGCTCTGCACGGCAATACAGGATTCGTATTCCACACCCGACAAAACGACAGCAAGAACTAAACGATATTTTCGTTCAGGATACATGTAATGATGTAGTAACATAATCAGTTTGTTGATGATGATGAAGGAAAACCTTTCCATCATCCAGCTGACAGCTCGTGATGAATATTTTCCTGTACTCTTTTTGATCTCCAGTCATATGTTTCCTTTTTCCTACATCCTTTTTCTTCACCATAAAAATAAGTGCTTATAAACAGTCCCGTTAAAATGATAAACGCGAATTACTTGTTTGTACACTGCCAATTAAAATCTCTGTTTTGATTTAAAAGGTACTCTCAGATTATATAAGAAAGAATGTATTTCTTTTGGTTATAATAAATATTGAAATTAAATATTTATCAACAATATTTTGAGTCAATCCAAATTTCTGTAGACGAGAACTGGATTCAGCCTCCTCGGGAGTTATCAATATTAATATTACAACAGAGATGAAAGCTGTCTGGAGATCGGATATGTACTAAGTGAAAACCAAATGCCACCTATAAAACCTCACTAGGGCCCAAAACAGCAAAATTCTGAGTTTTGATAATAGGTGTCTCAGAAAAGTCTTGGGAGTGTGGTGGTTTGACTTTGTGAGGAACGAAGTAATAAGAGAACGGACGCAGCAAGCTCCAGTGACAACTGTCGTCAAGCGGAGGTGATACGGTTGGCTGAGCCACATACTACCGATGCCTCCTAGACATCAGGTTCTCGACATAATGGAAAGTGGAAGCGCACACATAATTAAATATTGGCAAAAAAAAAGAAATATTATTACATAAACATACATATATTTCAAAGAGCATCTGGAAAACACGCTTAATAGTTAATGTTAGTATTTATGTTAAATGTATTTGTGTTTATGTTTTTAAAAGGCATTTGTGCCGTGTACACACTAATAAATAAATAAATCTATGCAATATCTCGCAGCAGCCTCCTGCAATGGTCTCTTACCTTACACAAAATCCAGACTTGTACACTATTTCTAAAAATGGCTTTCGTTTTGGAGAACTTAATATAACTCCCGAGGGATCCAGCCAACCTTCAAACATTTGAACATCCTGAAAAATTGAAATATTTATTTAAAGGGGGTTTTTACACCTGAAGCGTAAGACTGGTCACCTTAAGTTCACGTAACAAAAGTTATCAAGATACGCTGCAGTTGGCGTACCAATAAGCGCAGTGCAATTATAAATTAATAGAATACATATATTTTGATTACATTAATAAAAATATATGAATCGAGTTGTGGTCCCGTAGTAATATTGTAGACTCGCGGGCCAAAGGTCCGAGGTTCAAATCCCACTCCAACACAACTCGATTTCCATTTTTTCTGCACAAGTTATTTACGACTTTTAAGAAATGTTGTGAAAATTTAAATATTTGAGTAAATAACAAAAACTCAATCGTTCCCCGTTTAAAAAAATGCGTTCTAGTGATTTGGAAATATTATATTTTTAAGCATCTTGCACCTTTGTGTTACCTTCTAATAGCATGTGTCCTATCAGTACGTTGGTTATATATTTTCATGCAACTACGTAGTTACTAATGGTGAAGGTGTATCGTGGAATTTGTACAAAAATATTAAATTCAAATTTATGGTATAATTGGCTGGAATAATCAGCTAGTTTCTTGGCTCACCGCAGGCGCTGGGCGCGCTTTATTAATATTAATATTTACATTAGGATAAAAATACAAACGGTGGAAATGATTTAAAATAAATAGTCATTATTTATTTGTTTTTTTGTAAATAAAGTTACAGTAAAACGTTGTTATGGTTGGTCAAATATAATTGTAAGCTGAGCATAATCGCTTCTATACACGGTTCGCTCCTGTATGATACATGTATATTAGTATATATAATCATATTTGCGAAATATTTCGTTCATAGACGAAAGTGATATTATAAATCTTACGCTTCGTGTAGTTGACTAATAAAAAACGTAAATACGCTAAAAATCGCTTCGTTAATCAAGAAAATCTTGTATCGCAACGTTGTTTCAAAACTACCAATGCATGAAATATTCATATGTTCCTTTTTGCTTGTACGCGCTGAGATTCGCCACCACTGAAGAAACCACGACAAAAGTAGCCTAAACTGTAAATGACTTCCACAGAAAATATACCGAAACAATGTGTCCTTTTTTATGTTGGTTCTCCGAAACAGTGCTGTGCATCCAGCTATATTTAGCAATGCAATAACCCTTAGAAAGCAAAGCCACCATTTGGTAATAGTTAGAGTAAATATTTTCGTGCATCTCGGTTAAGAGTATTCTCTCAAGGAAAGATAAAAGAAAAGTTATGTTTTATGACTAATAAAGGTCAGACATGGATCCCATCTACCACAGATGGAACGTGGCACAGTTATTTAAAGTTAGCCTGTTATGATAATAGTCCAAATGCCGTGCAATCATTTTGAAATTTGTTTGACTTCGCGGGAAATTAATTTTATTTTCAGAAGACATAAATGTAGATACGAGTAAATTTAAACTATTAATGATTTAATAACAATTATTTTTATATTCTTTTTCACGTGTCATGTCAGGTCCCACTGACGTTGACGACCACTCGGGAGAAAGCTCTCCAAAGGGATATCCTTATTGATTGCTGAACGAAGTAGTTTCGCATTTTCTTCTTCGATGGAAGTTTATTTTATTTTATTTTATTTGGGATTTTTACAGCTATTACATAAACAAAATAATTAGAAAAATCTTAACAATACTAAAGCCAATTAAAAAAATCCACTGTAAATATAATGACACATAATATATAAGAAAAGAAGTTTAGTAATTGTATTTGTGTGACGTTTGTATTCATGTGTATGTGAATGTGTGTATGCGTGAATGTATGAGGGAGAGGATACATGTGCGTGTGGGAATGAATGAGGGAGAGGGTGCGTGTGTGTGGGTGCGTAAGTATGAAAAAATAATTGTTTGCAACTTGTAAATTGTTTTAAAAATGGTACAATAAAGAGCTTAGTAAAAAGTTAGAAACCTTTTTTGTTAAAATTCAAATGACGAAATGATATAAATTGTATTTTTTTTTTTTAAAGTATGTTAAATTTCAAAACAGTATTATGAAAAAAAAAGCATTTTATTTAAAAATTTAACTGATACACATCGAATGAATAATGTACGACGAGTCCTGTACAATACAGTAGGTAACCACAAAATGCAGTAAATACGAAATAATGACAACAATAAAATAAGGTTTGACAATACGCGAACGTTGATTAAAAACGAACACACAAATGCATATTATATGCACCTACATGATTTATAAATAAGATAAATAAAATAAGTTTGCCTACTCTTAGCTGGAGGGGTTCCGTTTTATAGTCGTTCAAATTTTGGTAGGGTCACGGTGGTGCAGATTTTGCTGAAAATACCGTATAGTGCCTCAGTTGCATCCCATCAGCGACATTGCAAATTGTCGTAATCCTTGGGGTCATTGAGTGATTTCTTAGGCCCCGCGAGCCCTGGGAAATGTGGCAACTAATATGATCACTAACATGAGTGCCATATCAGATAGGAAAAGGACGAATGGCGAGTGTCCGGCGCCATAATTTAAAAAAAATGAAGTTGTCATAATATTGTTGGTCTTTGAAGCATCGCCGACACCGGCTCAGTAGGTTAAAGGTTCGAATCTCGCCTTTGTTTTACGCACACGTGCGTTTCCAGAAATTCTCCAGCATCCTAGTGGACCACATGGTGACGATATCTACCTACTGTCTACAAAAGATTCTCTTCGGACATCTATCTCCCTTTGTTAACCATGGAGTTGATACAGTGCTTTATTTATTTGGTTTTTTATTGCTTAGTTCTTGGCATGAACACTTGACAAACTTACTACTATGCTCTATTTTTTATAAATTTATTGATATCATTCTAACTTTGCTAGAATTTCACTCGTCCATGCGCTTTGTAGCTGCACGATGATTGGTTATCTAGCTTTCATATACCAACTTAAAAATACCTAAATTTTATAAATGGGGTCTAGAATTCCAATCGTCTATGCGCTTAGTAGCTACAAGACGTGTTGTAATCTTACTTCTTTTTACTATTCATATTATTTTTATTTTTTTTTAGTATCATTAATACACTAAATTTATTTGTTAATTTTAAAAATGTGTAAATGGGGGCTAAATTTCTAACTGTCTATGCGCTCTGTAGCTGCAAGACGTCCTGTAATCTAGCTCCTATCTGTTATAATTTTTTATTGATCTGAATTGAAAACGAGGAACTAGAATCCCAACCGTCCATGCGCTGTGTAGCTGCAAGACGTACTGGGATATTTATTAATTGTACAGCGCCCTTGAGGTGATTTTCACAAAAATGGCGCTATATAAATTATCCAACTATATATATATATTATATATTCAACTTTCAGAAACACGACAAGTACTTTTTTTAGAGAAGTAATATCACCCTTGAGTGGCACAAGTCCAAAATTGGCGTTTTAGACTTATCTTTGAAGAAATGTTGCAGAATATAATATGTGTAATTAACAGCATAATTCTTTAAAATATTTGTAAAACTGAGTAAAAAAAACTTTCAAATATTTGGTATGTTTTTTTTACTAAAATTTTTCACGTCATAATCTCATTGAAAAATGGTTGTTTTTTAAAAACTATGCTTAAAAAATATTTTTAGGTACTTTTTTATTCTTACTGCAAAGAATATTAATCTAATTGATACGTTTTCTGTATCATTTTATTACAGCATAAGCTAATAATTCCAAAGAATAGAATCTTCATTTTATTATATCATACAGAAATAATTGTTTTGAAGACTCGAATTGAAAAACAGAATTGGTTTATGTAATTTTAAACGCATAAATACCAGTATATATATATATATATACATATATATATACGTTAATTCTACTTCGTATAACATTAAGTTCTATTATTATTTAATGTGTGGTAACACGAGGAAGACATATTGTCTGCTGCAGAGAATGAATAAGGAAGCAAACAAATGACCACAGAAGACAGGTCATCATAATATGAAAACCAAAAAAATATTCATTTGCAAACGTATACTGTGGGGACAATAATTAAGGGTACAAGAAGGAAGTTTAATGATTTTTCTGTATTTTTTATAAATATTATAATGTATTGTATTTATTTATGATATTGTGTATATATACGCCCAGAAGAGTTTTATAAGAAAGGTATTAAATTAAAATGTAAGAGTTTTATTGTATATCAAGTTAATATATCGTCGTTGTGCTGGCAATATTTGTTAAGTGTATTTTTTTAAGGAGATAATTTAAACAAAGTATCTTTTGATGATGGATATTATTTTCAAATAGATTTTTATTGATGACTAAAAGAAAATACGTAATTTTATTTTGACAAAATATTTAACTATATTTTGTCGAACCAAAATTGTGTAATCTTAATGGGAAGTTAAAAATACTTAAAAAAAATATCACTTAACAGATATTACCAGCGCAACGACGATATGTAGATACTAATCTAATTAAAAATCTATGAAATAAAGTATTAAATGACATTATGCTTAATAGATACAATTAAACTATTATGACTTAAGGTGGCCTAAAAAGCCATATTAGATTAGTGATTTTGTATACAAATGTTATTGGAAACGTATAAATAAAAAAACAAATAAAGAGACAAAGATAAAATACTGCATATTAGTTGGTAGATAGGTACATAATCAAATGCGTTTGAAATTTTTAATGTAATGGGGTAAAAATAAAGTTTACAGTAGCAATTCAAGTGTAGGTAAGCAAGATAAAAAAACTAAATGTGAGTTTTACAGCATTCGAATAATGAAAATTAGCAGCGCTATGATTTTCCAAGGTTTTGTAATTTTGAAATTACTTCGTGTGTGACGTCACGAAACCGGAAACTTATCACAACACTGTATGATTTGTTGATTCCGAAAAAAAACTAGTGTAGTCGAGGTGGGTTGTGGTCCCGTGGCTAGTGTCTCGGACTCACGGATCAAAGGTCCGTGGTTCGAATCCCACTCTACCCCAACTTGATTGCCATTTTCTTATAGTGAGTTATTTACAAAACTTGTTGAAAATGGCCCTCAAAATGAAATATTTTCGTAAATTTAAGAACGCAAATTTTTATTTTTGTTAAAAAAGTGGGTCGTTTTTATTAAAATGATCAATAATATTAATATTATTATTATTATGGATAACTTATACAGCGCCATTTTCGTAATAAAATACCTCAAGGGCGCTTTACATAGTGATTCTATTGTTAAATTAATTTAATTGAAGCTTTTAAATTTGTAATTTAATTAAAACAATTTGTTTTGTTGTCACATGCTACGGATTTATTCAAATGATCTAGAAAACAAGTGGGTTTTAAGTTTTTTCCGAAACATCACTTCACTTTCACAGCCTCGCACCTCTGCTGGGAGAGCATTCCATGCCATAGGGCCTGCGACCGCAAATGCGCGTTCACTAAATTTAGTGCGCTTTTTGCGTAGAGAATTTATTGATTTCGTCTGTCCTATACGGGCCCGTTTCACACGTATCGTGCCAATCCACTCAGTCCGGTAAAATTAGGTGGATACTTATTTTTTATTTTCTTTTTTGTTTTATTTCTTTAGTTTATACTCGCGGGTGAAAAATGTGATATTAAAGTTTTTTTAACTGCAATATCAGTGAAAAGATGGCTCGATGTATAAACTTTTAAAACATATTTGGTTATATTTATCACCGAATTTGTCTCGACGAGATCTACAATCTACCAAAACTTTGTTGTCTTCGTTCAATAGGGTTAGAAAATATTAGCCGTGTCAGTTTATAACATGCCTATTTTTCTATTTTTAAAGATAGCGAATTGAAGTATGTAACTTAACAACACAAATGACACGACAACAGACGTGACATACCATCTTTAGAAATAGAGTAATGGTCTACAATTCATGATAATGTCAAACACGTCTTGTTTTGCCGTCTTCGGTTGGGATGGCTAAATATGATATGTCAGGAAAGTCTGGAAAAAAATTGAATTTTTCAGCATTTTGTGTAAAAACGCTATGGTGGAGAAACACATGTTCAATGTATCTACTGACACTTAAATTAGGCTAATAAACTAAAATTCTGATTTTCCAGAGTCCACCAAACATTAAAATCGCTCTTTTTCAAAGTTTATAAAAAGTGACACATTATACTAAGCCATCTTTCCACTAATATTTCATTGTTCCTGGGCTGGCACCTGGGTACGTATTCTGACGGAAAGTTAAAATTTATCTTAAATTTTTTCAACAAATTTAATGTGTTTACAATTTTTTTTTCTAAACATGTTCAGTTATCGGTTACCGACGAAGAAACTTTGAATTTGTCTACAAATATACACACTTTCGTACATAAATGTTGATGTTGAAGTCCTTTAATGTAACATGATTAGAATGACAGTTGTCAGAAAAAGTGACGACATAACTTTGTAGTAACGTCAAAAAAATTATTTATATTGACACACGAAAAATCGTAACTTTGTAGTAACGCCAAAGGAGTTATATATATTGGCACTCGAAAAATCATTTGTATCTGTTGTGTTAATTTTTTTTTTTAATATAATGCTTGAAACATAAATCAACATTAATATATAAAATCAGCTTTAAAACTAAAAGAAAACTAAAATAAACCTAATTATTAACGACGTTCTTGCAAGGTAACATCATTTTGCAAAAACGTTAGAGATGGGACAAACTGATCAATGTAAATTGATCGAATAAAAAAATAATTCATTTGATGTTGTTCATGAAAAAAGTATAAATGTCTTATTTTTTGGTGAATAATGGTGTTAAACACACTATAATAGGCTTGTTTTTGCGTTTTTTATATCAATTTTCGGAAACAGAGTTCCATGATTGCATGAAATAACTGATAAAATCGATTTGATCAGTGATCAGTAATTTCCCATCACTAATGAAATTAGTTTGACAGCCGTCATTCTAATCAAGCTATATTTTAAGGATTATAGTTTGTATCGTCTGCGTATATACCGATAAAGATAGCCGTTCATTATCGTGGCCCTGAAGTTTACGCGTAATCTGTCTAAGACTGATCACCCTACCTTCATGTAACAAATGATCGAACTACGCTGAATTTGGTTTATCAATGCAGTGACCTATGCACTACTGGGAACAGAAAGGGAGATACTGATGGTGATGATGTAGCTAAAACAAAACATGATACAAACAAGCCGTTTCTTCGTAGGGGTACGCAGAGAGGATACAGTGCTACATTACCCTGTCTTTGCATGCATCCCTCGCTTTCTCTACATTTATACATCTTCTCATGGACGCACGACAAATATTCCAACTTATGACATTTCTATCTTCAAGTGTTTGTTGAATTTGGTCCCGCCATGTCTTTCTCGATCTTGTTTTCTGCATCCAAAAACATTCGCTTTGTAAATCCTTTCGGCGTATTTGTTTTTTTCCGAAACAATCTCGCCAATATTTAAAGTTATTGTGACTTCACATTGAAACCAGCTCAAAAATCTAATGTTAAAATACAGTTCTTGCCTACAAACATTTGGAAATTCTTAAAATATTGTGAAATAATTTCAGCTAGGAGTTTTATACTCAATTCAACTACTGCTTCCACGGTTTGATGATTGAAAATAATGATTTATTACAAACATCCCAGAACACGTTTGTATTCGACTCCATACCCGGCACCCGGGATGCGCTATTGAAGAAGTTATAAGGTCAATTCTTTTTTGATAGTACGTTAAATGTGTTTATAAACTTTCAAGAAAGCCCATAGACCATAAATCAAACCCGATAATCTAAACTCATAGACATGTCATCATTTCTAAATAAAATTACACAAACAATGGCTTGTGATAGGTACTCGTTTTTCAAACTTCGATTATTCGAAAGAGTCATTCTCTAATAAAGCCAAAAGCATTCCTATGGCATTAAAACGAATCACATGTAGTATTAAATCTCTTTCATTGCGCATGTTTTGTTTTATTTTACCGTTCGTATGTAATTTGTCCACATCGAGATAGGCTATTTACAACTGCGCGGGCTTTTTGACGTTTCCCGCTGCAGGATTGCCACCCGCGAGCAAAAAATAATATACGACTGCAGCGCCGCGGGTGTGCATAGATAAAAAATGTATTTTGGTACTTATTCTGAAATAAATAACAAACGGCGAATTGATTGTACTGGATTTGAAAATAAAATATTCTGAAAAGACTATAACAATGCAAAAATAATTTGATTTATGTATTTATTTAATATATGGGAAATACACGGCTTATTATAAACAAACTTGTTTTTATAATTTTTTTTGTATGTATCAATATGATCCATTAATAAAAATTTATTATTTAGTGATAGTATATGAAAATAGGTGACGTATAATTTAGTGTACCCATGTGCGATTGATGTGTGAGGGGAGGTGTGCGTGTGTTTTTTTAAAGAATAATCCACTAAGCCTTTCTGTTTTAGAAGTTGTAAGCACGTGAGAAAGAGAAAACATTGAAATACAATTTGTAAAATATACCACAACACCAAAACTAATTGAGAAATAATCATTCTTCGATTTTTTGCTTGCAACTGACAAGAGTTGAACCCAGTCGGTTTCACAGTTAGGGGTCTAACCAACTGCGCTTAGGAGCTTGTGTGGTGTTTGTATATGAGGATATGTGTATGTGTGTTCTTATCAATACAGTATGCAAAGAAGTATATGTGTTTGCATAATTATATTTCCTAAAATTATGCGTGTGTAATATGTTTACGCACTTACTGTTTAATAAAGTTGAATCTAAACGAAACTTTATTTTATTTATTAATAGTTATTGTTAAGTTATTCATTGAAATTATTCCATGTTCACAATATAAACTAATTAAATTGTTAATATAATCAATAAACCTCCGTCAATATACTACTAAACTAATAATAATGGTTTTTTATTTCTTTCTGAAATGTATATTTATTTTTTAAAATAGTTTTTTATTAAAACAACAAAATCCTCTAACTAGCCTGTTGATGAGATTAATTTGACTGATTAAGTATTATCTACATTTGAACTTGTATAGATACTGTAGAAAGTATATTAGAATAAATTAATTGATAAAAATAAATTTTACAAAACCGAATAGCAAATAAAAGTGTTAAACAAATGTAATCTCGAGTAAAGTATATTCATGGATAATCGGATAGATGGCGCAGTAATTTAAAATAAATAAATTTATTTGTGTACAGTTTTAATATTAGCATATTCAAAGTGCATTATATAATTTAAAGGGACAGGCACTGTGGCGCAGTTGGTTAGGCGGCCAACTGCGAAACTGGCGTCGCGGGTTCGATTCCCGCCAGTTGCAAGAAAAATATCCAAGAAAGATTTTTTTCTCAATTGGTCTGGGTGTTGTACTGTATTTTTCATTACCTCTTTTCATATCCCATTTATCCCAACTGCTGACAAGCCTCGAAGTAGAGGCTTAGCGAGTTATTCCTTTTTTTTTTAAATCCCAAAAAAATAAAAAAAACATAAGTTCTGTTACCACGGGCCTGTTCGTATTCTTTAGAAAAATCTAACAAAAACATTTTTTCATATAAGATAAGATAATAGTTAACCTAAGCTATGCAAAACATCGTCAATTGAAAAAGCAAAACGAGCTGTAAATTGAAACAAACTTACAAAATAAATGCCCGTAGTCAAAATATATAAATTTTTACAAATTGAGTTTTAGGTACTAAAGTAAGGTTACCCTACCGCAAGAAGCATTATTTCTCCCATGCAGTGCTTGAATGGAATGTGTCATTTCATAGAAACGATTTTTTCACTCTGGCAACACATGTGCAACAAATTGCGCGGGAACTGCTCGACTAAACGTCAACTGCGTGTGAAACTAGCTAAAGGTCACTTTCTTTTAGCGTTTGTAGCCCTTTGAATGGAAAGAAAATACACATTTTTTTATGTAGGGGCATGTATTTTTTATACAACAAAAAATGACTTCTTTTTATTACAGATTACTCTCGATCAAGTTAGTATAAACGAGAAAAGAAAGCTTGTAGAAGAATAAATGTGGAATTGTATAAATCGTCTAGTATTTAGCGCGTTTACTTTTCCATGCGCGTAGCTTTGAATTCGGACAATGTTGACAAGAAATATTGATATAAAACATAAAACCGCATACGCCAACACTCAGAAGGCGACTAAACTACTCATAAATGAGTAGGTTTACGTTTTGACCCATTAGTTTCTTTGTTGACGTCGCTCAGTACGCAACTCCTAATTTGGATATGCCGTGTTGTGTCCTTTTAAAAGTATAGAAATATTGCTAGGATCTTAAAGAAACAGGATGGCATCACATTTTATGTGTAATTAACAAACGAATGTTTAAGTAGCAAATGCATTACTAAAAAATTAAATTATTTTTCCATATGTCAGATTGTCGAAGAAACAAAATGAAAATTTCGTTAATGTATCCAGGGTAGTAAATTTTTTTACCCTACTTTGCTCATCTAATGAAAGATATAATTAAAATTAGACCTCGGATTAAACAACGCCGTGGGGGTTATTTGAACGGTATTACCTTTAAACATCAAATATTATTTAACATAAAATAAAAATTTCCGTTTTATGTCAAAATAAAATTGTTTTATATTTTAAGTTCAAAGTTCATTAATTCAATAACTCTTATTAAATGACCATTTACTTATGTACTCTGTTGTGTCAATCAATGTTTCCGCGTGCACAATAAAATTTTAGAGAAATTAACAAATTGTTTTTTTTTTTTTTTACTTTACATTTGTGTTATGATTATTTTTTTTCCTATCAAGCAACATTACTCGGCGACTACACGAATGCGTGCGGCGAAAGTGAAGCATAGTGGGGGAATTATTGGACACAGTCCGATGTATTCAAATATGATTCTACGCTCCTTCTGGACTATTCTTAATTCTATGATATAAAAGGTGTTTTGTCCAGCAATATTTTATGGTCTCATCATCATCTTATACCTGTCCACACCTGATGGATTGCATTGGTTCAGTAAATGCAGCATGTACCGATCTTCTGTTAAGGTTATCAACTTTTTCTTTAATTTAATTAATAAAGTTTAATTGAATTTAACTTTACTTCTTTTATTGCCGCTTTCACTGCTGTGTAGAACCAACCACCTTTCTAAACAATATTCCCCAGGAATCGAACCTGGGGCCTCAAGCACGGTAGACGAACGCGCCAATCGTTATACTACAAAGGGGACGTATCTCCAATCGATCTTCTTATTCAGGATTTTTACCCCGTTACTTGACTAATCTCATGTGTTTTTTTTTTAGGATATTTTACATAGGGCCATTTTTGTAAAAATCACATCAAGGGCGCGGTACAATAAAAACATCCCAACACGCTTTGCAGCTACAGAGCACATGGGCGATTGGGGTTCTTGTTCCCAATTTCCATCAAAATTAAATTTTAATAATTACCACACATAAGCGTTAGATTATAACACATCTTGCAGCAGTAGCGAGCCGTGATTTATTTCATAGGTAATCTATAAAAAATGTTCATTAATTTGTACTAAATATAAGTACCTACATAACATGTAAGTAATGTAACTAAAAAGATTTTTTTTTGTGGTTCTGTGAAAATCAACTCAAACAACAATTATTATTAACCATGCGATATACGTAGCTTTATTCTACACTATTTTAATTAAATACTAAACTTGTACAAAAGTTTATTAACAAATACCACAATGACATTCAGCAGATATTTCCATTATGATCTGTCATTGACAGTACTGTCAAAACTTGGGCACTGGCCGATTTCTTTTAAAATGAATAATGCCTAAAACGGCCACTGCGAACGCCACCTGTCCTAATTGATACATGATATGTCAATGGTATCTTATCAAAGAAAAATAGTCCTTCGGAAATAATGTTCGGAATACTAGTTTCCAAATAGAGAATCTTCTAATAATATTTGTAATCTGCAAGTTTGTTTTAGTACTAAAAAAGCCGACTTGGGTTGAAGGCAAAAAATACAGTGTACTTTTTTGTATGGAAGAATAAGCTGAGGTAATCGGCTAGTTTCGTCGTTCAGTGAGAATGGGCTGGACGCTGGCGCTAGGCGCACTTCATAGATTTTTTTGCAGAAATATATAAACGGTGATTTATAATAAATAGCGATTATTTTATTTATTTTCCCATAAACATGGTTACTATAAATTATTATTATTAAAAGTCAAATATAATGGTAAGCTGTACATAATCACTCATTTTGACGATTCGCCCCTGTCTTGCAGCTACAGAGCGCATAGATGTTTAGAAATCTAGCCCCCATTTACACTGTAAAAAATATGACTGCAAATTATGTGTAATTATTGTGTTTAACGGAGGCCCTGTTGTACACAATAAATGGAAATACGTATAAAAAATAAACATATTACAACAAATATGGAGAACATTTTAGAGAAGGTAATATAGAAGTCTAGGCATCCACAGGGCTTATGACCTGGCTGGTTTAAGTGGCCATTTTACACACTGTGTAACATTCATCATTTTTCCCATATCAAAGATCAATGTTCCTTCAATTCTTTAATCTATTGATGTTTGTGAAGTTAAAGAGCTGAAACCTTTATTTATGCGGGTGTGATTCATCTTATTGAATTATTTCACCTGTATACCTGGCAACGCCTGAAAAATTATTTTTTTCAATTTCTATACTTCTTCATGGACCAGGTGGATTTATCATAAAATGTTCTTCATCTCTGTTATAATATGTTAATATTAACAGCTCCCCAGCGAGTTGTATTTACCCCTTGTCTACAAAAATTTTAACAAATTCAAAATATTGTTGATGTATAATAAAGTTTGATTTTTGTATGATTTCATTCTGTGTCTGCTTTTTCAAAGGTTTTTTGTAATATTCCGATGATTTGAAAAATGAATTAGTTAATCCTAGATCCTGTTTAACCAAATCAGGTGATAAAGAAACGCCGGGTAGAAATTTGAATACCTTAATCACCATTGAGAAGGGATTATTGCGTCGGGTTTCCATCCCTATTTTTTGTCCCGCCCTTGACTTTTTTTGTCGGATTACGTTCACCTGTCATGCCGCCAAAATATATCATAAGAGGGGTGTAATTTGTTGTTTTTTGCGCTACCCTTTAGATAAAAAAAAAACACACGGTGTTTTAAAACAAATATGCATTTTAACACCTTTGAGTTGAATATAATTTTATTGCTCATAAGAAGAGAAACATCGGTAAACAATACATTTATTTGAGTAATTTTGATTCTAATATATAACAAAAACTATTATAATTTTGATAAATCAACGTTTTGATACTACAGTATCGGATATTATTTTTATCATATAATTACATTGCTGAATACATAAATTATTTTAATATATTATTTTTATAAATCATCTTCTTCATTCCTTTTCCCCACATAGTGGTTCATAGGGAACTGCATTGACACCAATCGCAGCGTACCTTAATCATTTTTGCCACACGGATGTAAGATGATTAGTCTTACGCATCAGGTGCCAGTCCAGGGACTTGACGAAATATTCTAGTGTAAAAGCAACCTTTTAAAAAATAAATATTCATGTCAACCAAGTAGGCAAGTACTCTCTATCCCTGTTGTAATTTGTTAATCTTTATGACTCCCGAGGGGGTAAAATCCAGTATTTTGTCTACAAACATTTGGACACACTTAAATATTGTAATAGAACCAACAGGTCCAAAAAGAAGTTTAAAAAATGGAAAATTGTTTGTAGGCGTTGCCTAGTACGTAAAATAATTCAGTCAGATGATTTTTTCACAATAAAGGTTTCAGCTGTTTAACTTCACTAAAATCAACAAATAGAAGAATATAATAAATATGGATGTTCAAACATACGCAAAATGGTGAATAATACACAGTGTGTAAAGTAGCCACTTACACCAGGCAATGACAGGTCATACGCCCTGTAAATGCCTAGACTTCCATATTCCCTTTTTTAAGATATTCTCTATCCCTGTTGTAATTTGTTAACAGAAAAGCGATTTTGCCTCTTGCGACAGTATTTTTTTTGGCTAGGTTGATTAAAGTAACTTTTAATATATTTCTCAGCTATTTCATCTCTAGTAAACATGCTTCCCAGATACATAAATTCCTTTACAGGTTCACAAGTGAAAGAATATGAAATTGATTAATTTCAATAATTTTATTACACTTGATTTTTAGTAACGATATTAATATTGCATAATATTCACAATGGAGTCGAGGAAAGAGTGATACATAAATAATTTTGGAATAGACCAGGGCCCCGATTACAATGGGAAGTTAACAGAGTTATCTTCGACTGTCTATAAAGAACAACCGATATTTGTGTACGAAAATAAGTATATTTGGATGAGCATTTAAAGTATCTTCATTAGTAACCTATAATTGAACACGCTTAGAAGAAAACAATGTATGCAGATTCTGCTTTTCATACAGAAAACTTAATTTTACTTAGTGGATAAAATTTGGAGCCCAGGAAGTTTTGTGCACGCTTAACAATTTTAATTTTCAGCAACTGAAAAGTTTTTTAGACACACCTTGTAACTTTTATTCTAATCATCACGCTAATAACATTATATTGAATTATGAATTACGATTATGTTTTCGTAATATGTTTGTATGATAGGTTTATTGTATGCATACAAAACTTGGCCGGTTTGGCCTATATTACAAATCCTAGCGCGCAATATTTCTTCTTTTTTTGTGGTAAGGCGAGACGGGGAGATATTTTATTTTTCTAAATTCAAAAGGATTGTTTGTGGTTTCCATTCAAAATGGTGGCACCTTTACAGTAGCTGAAACGTCTTGTGAGTTATGGTTATCTTCTGAAGCATTTTATGTTTTGTAGTTTATCAATGAGAAGGAAGCTGAGATTTATTTAAATTATGTGCATTGAGGGATGTATACCGCTATTCAGATTATTTTTACGTGGACACAATATTCCAGGATGTAATAAAAAACCTCGTATTTATCATTATACAGATGTGCAATATATATTAAATCTGTATGAGACAAAATAATCAAAACATTTTTATTTATTCGGTCATATTATATTGCATTTCACTGAAAAATAAATAAATATTTCACAGAAAAAGATGTATGAACTATGAACCTACCTTAAGTTTATCATAATGAAACTAAAATGCATTATTATGTACAAGTAAGATTGCATAATTCCCAATACTCTAAACAAATCTCTCTTAAATTAATGTAAATAAAAGCTTTTATTTTTAAACTTTCAGGTTTGTTGGCAAAAATTTTTGGTAAAACTCTGTAATTTATTACAGAAAATAAAAAAGTTACTTTTTGAAATTTAATTTTTCTTAAATGTTGGTATAATTTAGATGCTTGTTGAAAGTCAATTTATAAATGAATAAACAAAACAACACAAAAAGATAGTCAGGTTCCAATAAATATGAAATAAATTTCAACAAATAAAATAATATTGTCAGGTCCATATACTGTTATCTTCCATGTACTCATTTAGTCCTTAATAGGCGTTTTTTAGAAGTAATGTGTGGGAAATCAATGTATGACAGCGAATTATAAAATTAGGCGAGAGTGTAAATCTGAGTCAAGTATAATTGATAAGATTAAGAAAGGGTCTCTGAGATGGGTTTGTCACGTAGAACGAATGGACGACGAAAGAATGGTAAAACAAGTATATATGGCGAAAATGAACGGTAACGTGAGACGAATACGACCAAGGAAAAGGTGGCACGATCAGATAAACCAAAATCTTAAGTCTGGTCAGGTTAAAAGCAGACAGAACCGAAGTGGTAATGAATGTGGAAGAAGCTAGGAATATATGCTAAGATAGACGTGTGTGGCGGTCAAATATCTCTACCTACCCCTACGGGGAAATGGCGTGATGGTAGTAGTAGTAAAATCGAATAGTGCTAATAGTTTTAAACGTATGTAGTTCAAAATATTATTTTCAAACACAATGAATAAAATTTTGAAGAACGAAACTGGTTTTGCTTCGAGGAGGATAATTTTAGAATTGTGTAAGTGATTTTCATGTCCGTTTGATTTTAAAGTAATTAAATTTAGTTATATATGAGAAATAACATGATGAGGAAATAGTTGCATGTTTGCATGTCACGTCGAGAGGAATAGCGTCCCAAATTAAGTAATAATTGACGGTTTCACGCACAAATGAGGAAACCGCCAAATGGAATATTGTAGCAATAAACGAATCAGAAATGGAAGGATGTGTGTGGGAGCATGTTTCCTTCAGCAGATGAAGCGTTATCCTTATCACTCCCAGATACCAGATACATACAGCGTTATGCCATTTGCAAACATTACAACACCATATTTTATGTAACAGATTTAAAATATTGTAATCATTATGTCCTGTATTGATTGCGTTTGCTATTGCTACGAGGTTTGAAAATAAACGCGACCTTTTTGCCCTTGCTAAAAATAATTTGACATTGATAATACCATATTATTCAAAATATATATTACTGTTGATGATGACGTAAATAACGCGATATGATTAAATTAATTGTAGTAAGCCCAGCATAATTATTTATGGATCTTACTAAATATTATTAAATATTTGTATATAACCACTTACCGACTTTTCCATGTCTACCGGTTTCGAGACGTACCCATCTCTCCGCCAGGACACCAATTAAACTAACATGCAAAAGCCGCTACACATCTTCACCATTGTTGTTGCACAAAAATATAAAACCAACATGACAAGCATTTTCACAAGCACGTGCACTGATCAGGACAAACATGCACTGATTAAATTATGAAAGTATTCTATGTTGTTTGAGAAATATGTAAAAAACATAAAAATATTCTTTATTATTAAAGGGCAACAAAATATATCATAGAAAAAAGAGTAAATATCTTTAGTTTGAATCCAGGGTAGTGCGTGTTTTTCAAAAGAATGAAAATTTTGAAAGTTTAGGATTAACAAAATTTTATCAGTAAAAAATAAATAATAAAAAATTGTAAATAAATACTTGTATACAACCACATACCGACTTTTCCATGTCTACCGTTTTTGAGACGTACTCGTCTCTTTGACAGGACACTAATTACGCTAACATGCAAATCCCACTTGTTAAAAAAATATAATACGTGCACGTTGGTGCTACCTTCTTGTAGTACGAGTCATATTATCAAGTTGGTTTTATATTTTTGTGCAACTTCTATGACGAAGGTGTATAGTGGGATTTTCATGTTATTGTAATTAGTGTCCTGACAAAGAGACGGGTATCTCTTGAAACCGGTACACAGAAAACTCGGTAAATTGTCATTTACAAATTTTTATAAGGATTTATTTTAAGTAACTCATGTAACAGATAAAACTATTATAAAATAAAAAATCAATTATATTTATGGTTTTATTCCATAATTTCGCTTTTTTTAATTATTTTCGTTATCTGTGTTTTAAACTTTAGCCCGACTTGTGGTCAAATGATCAGGTCGTTTGCCTACTATCTTAGAGGTCTCGGGTTCCGATTCCCTACGTGGTTGGAATGTATTTTTTTTTAGTTCCTGGAATGGCACCTAAAAACATAAAACTCATAACAGACTGTTGCTGCGGTTAGTGTACTTATGGAGTTCCCTATGCGCCTTTAGGTGTGCAAAATGAATAGTAATAATGATTTTATACTCATGTTTACAAATTATAAACAGACATATCGGCGATTTACACTATCGGCGATTTTTATTCAAAGACATATTCATACACAGGCGGCCTCCGTGGTGACGCTCAGGACGCTTGATTGACAAACGAAAGGTTTCGAGTTCGATTCCTGCTGAGAACACTAAAATTTAATATGATTTTTCTCTGTGCTGTAATTCACCACTGTAATTGGGCCTTCTGACATGTTGTGGTGCAATTTTATATAATATATATATGATATATAAACACGGTTTTTCAGGGCCAGCCCGCGAAACTTCATAGGGACATTCCTCGTGGAAAGCTTAAAAAAAATACAAATAAAAAAATTCCAAAAACTCATTAAAAAAAAAGAAAAAATATATGATCTCAAAATGGAGTAAATCTTTAATTTCTCGGACTAGCACCTCTGCCGCAAACCCCTACGTGCTCCCAACAAAAAAAAAATGCGATAAAAACGTATTTGACAAACGAAGCGATACGCACCAGATGCGGACAAGGAAAACGGCTGGGTAGGAGAAGGGTATGGGTTTGTAGAGGAACTGCTTATTCAAGAAATAAAGGATTTACAACATTTTAGATTACATTTTTTTTTAAATGACTTTTTGGAAAAATTGAACTAGGATTTTTTTTGAAGCTTACCACGTGGAATGTTTCTTTAAAGTTTTGCGGTCTAGCTCTGAAAACCCGTGAATATACATGCACATTGCACATACAGGAAAAGTAGTAAAACACCAATAAAAACTTAATATCTGGTTTCCTCATTTAGGTTTTAAAAAAAACAGATATTTTTTATAATCATTGATCAATAAGTCTACTTATATTCACTACACACTCTCGCATGCACGCAGTACTCACACACCGTTACGACGGCTGTCCACCGTAAAGCTTGGGTTTCCTAGGAAAACGGTGCCGATATCTTAACGGCCGTACGAACGGTGATGCGGTGAACGGCCGCCGAAACGGTGACTAGAGAGTGGTTTCCTAGGAAAACGTTGTCATATCTGGCGGCCACGGCAGCTTATCTGTCAAAAATATGCCCTAGAATGCGATCTGTCATATTTGTCGTTATTTATGAATAGTTTGTCACAGTTTTATTTAATTTTAAACATTTTCGAAGGCATGCGACCTTCTCGTGCACGAAAATTGTATTAAAAAAAGAGTCAACTCTTTTTAAGATTTTTAAGACAGTGAATTCAAGGAGAAATACTGTTTTTCGAAGGAAAATATGAGGCGCATAATTACTCTAGTAAAACTCGATTTGGAAGGACACAAACGAGATGAGAAAATACCAGTAGAACTCCAGGGCCTATTTGCTATTCGGTACTGGGATAGTAATGAGGTATGTAATGAATAATAATTTTGGCAATATGTAAGTATCGTTTCTGTCAATTCATTTGACAATTTTAAATACGTAAATGTTTAATGCCTATAGATATTAACTTTTGACAAATCTTCCAGATTCAAGACGACTCTGCTGATATACACGAATTTAGTCACCAAACTATTTCAACATCAACATCAATTGGCATGAAAAACACCGGACTATATTATAATGAAGCCAGTGTCCAGAATAAATGTATTTATATCCGGCTTATTTTGTATGAGAGGATTTCTTAAAGTTATAGGTGCAATAGATTTTTTTTTTAAATTTATTAATAACAAATTTAAATACAATATTAAATACAATTTTTTTCATTAATCAATTACATATATTTACATTATCGTTTCCCATTACGTAAAAGAAATAAACAATTCTTGTGTACATAATGGGGAGTGACGTCTTATAATAGATTATTTTAGAATAACATAAATAAATTACAAAAAAGATATTAACGATGTTTTCAATCAGTGTTACATAAAGAAGAATTATAGATGTAATTTTTTACTTCTTTCTTAAATATATTGTATTCCTGACTGTACTTTTTATTATCTTTGTTCATTTCATTAAAGAAAAATATTCCTCTGTAAGTATAATGATGTTGTGCAGTAGTTGTTTTTAAATTATTTAATACATCACAATAGATCTTCACAGGTTACAGTGACGTCAGGAGTTTGTATACAAGGCCTACTACACAATATCTTTGATATCCGATAATAATGCTATTAACAAAAAAGGCATTTGAATTGTTTCAAACAGATAAAATATTACTCCCTAGTTTACCTCACCCTTTAGATAATAGTAGAACTTTATTTTTCAAATTTGATCCTGTACTTACATTTAATTAAGTGTGTTTGCAATAATTGGATCAATTCAAAATAATCCTCATTTAAATGATTTCAGTATAATATTAGACGCTCAATTTCAACATTCGAAATTGATTAATGATCTTGAAAAAAAAACCTTGATCAAATTTGGGTACCTACATGATATCATACAAAGTCCTATATCCAAGCAACATCCTAAAACAAAATGTATCCCTAGAGTTAAAAGTTTTTAATGAGAAAACAATTGGTGGGTTTAAAGTGCGTAGCGCTTAAAAATCCAGAACTGTTTGTAGAACCCGAGAGTACTCTAGATTTTAAAAGTATATTTTGTAGATGGTGGAAGATTGTAAATGGGTAAAGTGTATTTGAATTTCAGAGATTCAACAATCTTCACAAGGAACCCATTAGAGAAGATAGTGTAGATCATAAAAATTTTCTAAGAAACATGTCCCTTTGTTTAAAAACTTGGAGACTCTCAATACCTGAGAGTTAGTCTCTAGGTGTACAAAAATTTAAATCCCCCATTACTACATTGGATGCGTTTTCAATGTTGATCCTATATATATTTTCCATGCATAAAGTAGAATATTTACTCTTGAGTAAATTTCAAAATGATAACTTAGAAGCGAGGTTCGGCTGTTATCGTCAAACGAGTGGAGCTTATTATTGTATTATTTATTTGCAAGTCTTAGAGAGTGAGAGAAAGCTTTGATTTAAATGTGCTGTAATATTGCTGGAGTGGAGTGAGGTTTTGGTAGGTATGTGAATATGAGATTTAGTGTATATGAGTGTGAGGATGGGTTTGTGGAAAGGGTGAGTGTGTGTTTGATACAAGTGGATAGAAACATCTTAAATTTATAATGTAAAAACAAATATATGATTTATATTTAATATAATATATGTTTAGTCTCTCTGATTTGATGTTATATGTTAAACTTTTAAATAGTATTCCTTGAGTATGTTGGATTTATAAATAAATATTTGCAATTTGTAAAATATCATAATTACTTATAATCACATCTATATAATAACTAATTTAAGTTTATTTAATCCTGTAATTATTGTTATTAATATCATACTAAATGGGATATGATAAGGTTTGCTGACGATATTGCTATGGTTGCTGAAAGTGAAGAAGAACTGCAAGAGCCCTTACAACTATGGAAAGCATTCTTCAAAATAACTACAGTATGAAGATAAATAAAGACAAAACAAAGCTACTGACTGTAGGCCGAATGCAACACCAGATGAGAGTAGTGATGTCGGGAATACCACTAAAGAACACCAAGGAGTTTCTCTACCTCGGGAGCAAAATAACGTGGGACGGTCGGTCTAAGAGCGAGGTCGACAGCCGTATACATCAAGCTAGACTTGCATTTAATAAAAGGTCCAAAATAAAAGAATCAAATAATATAGACCTAAAACTAAGAATACTCCTAATCAAGACCTATTTATGGAGTATCTTGATGTATGGCTGCGAGACATGGTGCCTATCCGAAAGAGATAAACGGAGACTAGAGGCTTTTGAGATATGGTCCTATAGAAGACTACTAGGAATTTCCTGGAGAGACCACATTACAAATGAGGAGGTCCTCCAAATAATCGAAGGTGGAAGGCACCTGCTCAGGACCTTGTCCGAAAGGCGAGCAAAATGGATCGGTCATGTAATACGTCAAGAAGGCCTGCATGTGCAATGGAGGGGATGACCGAGGGAACAAATTCTAGGGGATGCCCACGCCGAGAGTACCTGGAGGACCTATTAGAGGACGTGCGCTGCTCATCATATGTTGACTTTAAATGAGCCGCACAAGACAGGGAGGAATGGAGGAGAAGAATGAAAGGAATTGCTGCCAGCCAATCCCAGGATTGAGACCAGAGAAGAAGAAGATCATACTCAAATAATTTTAAAAAATACATTACATAATAATTTATAAAATAAAAGGTGTATATTTTTGATTAAATAAAAATAATATATGCAATAACTACATTTTTATTTGTAACTGATCTTGGTGCGTTCTATTCCTTCACAGGGCCAATTTCTAGTGTTTTGGTGAACAAATCATGATATCCTGTAAACAGAAATAAGAGAAAGAAATATTTTTTTCTTTTATTTAGGAAACATTAAGTACTATTACATAGTTTTATAGTATGCAAAATTTTATGTAAATTATGTTTTTAATACCTCTTATGAATAAACACATTATTGTTATTCCATTTTGTATTACAATTTTATATGTATTCTTCTCCTTTTTGTAAATCATGAGAAATGGAGTTTATACTCACATAATATATTCTCTATTGCATAATATTTATGTAAATTTAAGATCATAATGAAAAATTCTCAAACGATAACGATACTAAAACGATTTTTTGTTTAGCATTAGGTCTTATACCCATATATATGTAACTCATATAATATTTGTACTTTTATACAAATATGAACCAAACTTTTCTTCTTTAAATATCTCTTTGTAAAACAAAAGAACCAGAATTCACTTTACTTTACGTTTTCTTTAATATACATATATAAACTTGTAATAATTGTAGTAACAATTTATACTGTAACATCAGAACTTAATATTGCTTACTATATATAAACTGTACAGATTTCTTCTGAAAAATTTCAATTATTATACACTTACTTCTTACAGACACCATAATAGATACTTATAACTTTCATATGTAATAATATACATAACTACAAACTGTAAGTTCGAAACCAAAATGTCTTCAGCGTTTAACTAATAATTTATGTACCCCACAACACAGTATTGTATTACTTTTAACTCTTTAGGAATATCATCTGCTCCCTATCATACAAGTATATGTCCAACCTCTTTGAATCATAATTAAATTCATTTTATTAGTCTGTCAAAATATAATATAGTATTTTACATAGTAACAACAAACATAAAGAATACATTTGTCATTACAAAGCAGACATTGTAATCAATTCATTATTACTCTATTATAGCTATGTAAGTACTCACCTAGAATTTGCATTCATAATTTGGAATCCACAATACATTACTTATATTGACAGGCTGGAGAAAGTACAAAATATTTTTTTAATATATTTGAATTTCTGATGCTCTTTTACATTTCACTTGAAAGACTTTTATTCTTTCTTTTTTCACTGCTGGTTTTATATTTTAAACTTATTTGAATTACTTTTAGAATAGCATTTAAAAATAATATATTGCTTTTTTTACCATAATATGTTATTATTTTTTTTAAGATGTTTTTTTAAAATTAACTTAAATTTATTGTCTTTTTTTCTTTAAATATCTCTTTTTACAAAGAGATATTTAAAGAAGAAAAGTTTGGTTCATATTTGTATAAAGAACTAATATTTTATGAGTTATATGTATATATATGAGTATAAGACCTAATGCTAAACACGAAATCATTTTAGTGTAGCATACTTGAGGATTTTTCATTATAATCCTAAATTTACATAAATATTATGTAATAGAAAATATATTATGTGAGTAAAAACTACATTTCTCATGATCTAAAAAACGGAGAAGAATACATATAAAATTATAATACAAAATGGAATTACAATAATGTGTACATTCATAAGAGGTATTTAAAACATAATTTGCATCCAGGTAAAAATAGTTTGCTCATATTTATTAGTACATTTTTGTTTTTATGATCAGTATTATTCTGGGAAGTGTTCATTTCAGGGGAGTGTCTGCCTTCCTGGAGGTGGATCTGGTGAGTCCGAAGTAAGTACTGCTGTGGGGTGGGTATGGTGTCATTGGATTTTTCCATCACAATAGTGAAGGTAGATTTCAGAAAGTCTTGTCTCCCGTCTGTTCTACATTGTATGGCGTTCTGGAATGGTCTTCTGTGGCAGTCAGTAAATATAAATACGTGGCTCGTGTTGAGAAGTTCTTTGTGGATAAAGGTTTTCTTTGGACTGTGGTGGATGCCTGGTGTTTGTCTAATGTCTGCGAGTCTGAGTCGTAGGTCGTTGACGAATGTCCCCTTGTCCTTGCATGTTGAGGCAGTGAAGAAATCGCTCGGGAGCCTAGTAATTTCTGCTGGCAAACATTTGAGTTCGACTCGCACAGCAAATCTAGTAGTACTATCGGGAGAGTATCTACCCTCTCACTACTCGTATCTTGATCTGCACTTGGGTGAAAATAATTTTGTAGTATGTACTTATTCTGAAAATAAAATTCACAATGAATATACAGGAAAGTTATTGCAACCTACCTTATGTATCTAAATAAGAACTTATTACTGGTGTTTATGGAGTTGCTATAAAACTAGTTTGAACTTGTCTCAAATATAAATGGGAGCTCATTTACATACCATATTATTTAATTGAATTCGGTGATAAGAATCCTGGAACAAATGTATTAATAAGTCCCAAGTATGTCTACATTTAATCGTTTTTCTGTGCCATAAGTTTACTCATTAAAAACAATGTTTTGAGTATGTCCAAATGTTTGCAGACAGGCTGGATTTCCTCCCTAGGGAGTTATCTAGTTCTAAATTTGTTGCAACAGAGAGGGAAAACATTTTCGAGAAGGGAATATGGAAGTCTAGGCACTTACAGGGCTTATGCTCTGTCATAGGCTGGTTTAAGTAGGCATTTTACACATTGTAACATTCTCCATTCTGCCTATGTTTTAACATCACATTTCCTCAACTCTTCCATCTGTTTTCTTTTGTAAAGTAAAAGAGCTGAAACTTTTATCATTTGGGTGAGATTTATTCGCCTGAACCAATTCACCTACGACGCAAATTCAGTATTCCCTTCTCAAAAATGTTTTCCCTCTCAGTTGTAACAAAAATTGTTTATATCGGTGACTACTCTTTGGTGTTTGTAGTTTTCTGGAATAAATAAATGTAATAATTAATGCAGAAAAAATATTATAGTAATGTTTATACAAGAATTACATTGGTATACTTATTTGTATCCATCGACAAATTTGTTGTATTCATTTCATGTTCAAAGGGCATATTTTATTTAAAATTCATCAAACTTACTCTGTTAAGATTATGTTCCAGGCATTTTTCTTGGCTCTTTAATATTCATGGAGAACTCCTTATTTTAAATCACACCCATGTGACTTTTAATCTGAAATGTTGTGTGTTATTTCATAAAATGTCAACTTCAAAATAGTTTAGGATTTGGTAAGGTAACCTAATAAAAAGTTTGATAATGTCCTTACAAGACAAAATGCGTCACATTTTACACCCTTGTAAATAAAAAAAATAAAAGGATAATTGAATCCATAAAAGCATTTTACTTTGGATACCTTACGAATTTTATATAGAATTCAACCAATTATCTGCAGACACAATAAATAGGTTAGGATTCCTTGGAATCTATTACGTATAAACAATGTTATAATAAATGTTTTGAATTAGAAAAATAACATTATGATAGATGCTTAGCTTTTTTCTTGTAGCTTATAAACATTTGCTCTGTTATTTTTATATGATTCTATTGTTATTTACATTTTAGTACATACCTGATATTTCAAGCGTTGTCCCGATATTTCTTCACGAACTTTGTTTCAACTCGACTTTTTAATAGTCTTTGCCCTTCCCATTACATAAATCGTCATGATTTTTACAAAATTAATCAATATTTCGTCATTTTCAACATTCCGCACCACGTTTGCACTCATTTTGACAGCTAAACCGGTCACCGCTTCGCGACAAAAACCGTTCGAAAACAGTTCGCACCGCTGTGACGGCCGTCCTGCAAATGGCGGCACCGTTGCTTCGACGTTACGTTCACGGTCAACGCTCTCTAGGAAACCAGCGCCATTGATTTACATAGTCAACGTTTTAATGACGTCATCCGCCGTCCCGTGACGGCCGCTTTGTGACGGTACCGCTGTCTTAGGAAACCATAGCTCACCATTCACTACGGCCGTTAAGATACGGGCACCGCTGTCCTAGGAAACCCTAGCTTTGCGCTCGAACGACGCTAGCAGATTTTAAAAATTTACTTTTAAAAACAGTGTTCAGTTCGCCAAACGCTATCGTGAAACTGTGTATCGTGAATCCTGTTGAAGCAATTAACACGAAGCATTTCAGTAATTACTCCGAAATTATTTTTAAAAAAATTGCCGAAAAATGCATCGGAAAAAGCACCAAGTAATTAAATAAAAAACAAAAAACTCTCTGTTTCTAATTAAATGAAAATAAAGCAATTTTATAAAGAAATATGTCTATTGTTTCAGGTACCAGTGCATAGCTAAAATGTTAAACTTATTTTTTCATGTCATCCACGTCGGGAATTGAACCCGATATCAAAATGGATGCTAGGCAAATGTGCTAACCACGAGCTTTTTAGAGTTTACTTAACTATTTTAGTAGATAACCTAATTGATGTGAATTTTTTTGGTTCGTTCTTTATAACTTATCTTTCTTTTCTTTTTATTTACAGGTAAGTTCAAACACTGTTTTGCGGCAAAAAAAAAACAAGAGGATGTAAAAAGGAATTTCAATCTCACTATCATTACACAGGTGAATTGTTTTAAGGTTTACAAATAATACATTATCAACTACGCTCGCTATCGGAAAACGGTGTATTTAAAACGTGACATCGTAAAAAGGGGTGTATTGTCAAAAATATCTGAATAATGGAACATTCTTTAAAACCTTTGACCTCATATACCAGGCGAACATGAGCCTAGAAGAGAAAAAAACACGTTAAAATGCTTATGCACAAATCCATTGGACGTTTCCCTCTCGCGGTATTCGCGAAGCAGACTGAATTGTACAACCCCTCCTATTATAAACCCCTGTCACGTATTAGGGTAGCAGAACGCATGCGTCAGGTGAAGCCTTCCACGTGTACA